>NC_066363.1:15080000-15380000 GCF_013377495.2 Cygnus atratus
AAAGTCTTGGCTCAGGGAAAATATTTTTATTTTTACTAATTTGTTTCTATACCTTATTTTTCTGTAATTTATTCACATTTTAGAAGAAATTTACATGCCTGAAATACTAAAGCTGATTTAATTTTATTCTTCAAGCCTGAGTTAATTAAAAAGAAAACTTAACTAGAAAGCAAACAATTATTTCACAGTCACTCAAATCCATATCTGTCCCCTGTTCTGTGAGCAGCAACTTGAGGAAAGAAGTGGAGCTGGCTGATCTGTGGGAGAGGTGAAAACAAGGCAACCTGCTCCCTTAGAGCCTTGAGTCCTGCTTGGACATAGGGGAAAGTCCTCAGTAAACAAACCACGGGATCAAAATTTTCCATTAAGCTTAGAGGCAGAGAAAACCTTTGTCTTTCTTCTTTGTAAACATTCTGATTATCCTGTTGGAAATCTGGTAGGGAATTAATGGAGACGTAACCCTCAGATCACTGACTGTAGAAGGAGGTTCCCTCCTTTCCCCAATTACTCAGTAGGTATTTGTTTTCTCTTGGCAGGCTACAGTCTTTTCTGTCCTCTAGATCTGCTCTCATGTTTAACTTGTGACTTCTGAGCAGGGTGTCCCCAATCAAAAAGTCTGGCATGTATCAGGCCGTTGTAATGCCCACTCTTCTCAATGGTCCCTGTGGTTTGCATAGATGCTGTATTTGGAAGCAGGATGATTCTGCCTATGCTGGGATCCAGGCATGGCCAGAAAAGAGACCCAGGGCTTCGCTCTTGGAGCAGCCACCTGGGCTGTAGGTCTCTTCATAAGGGTTCACCAGCACGGAGAGTAACAGTAAAACAGCACAGATGTTCTCTTGATCCTTGGAGGGGACCTTGCTTGCTTGTGGCAAACAAACAGCTAAAATCCAGCTTGAAGGGCATACTGAAATCATCCCTTAAAGCCTGCAAGATCTTTATCAATAAGAGGGAAAAAAGTCTTTGGAAAAACTATCTGATTTTTGAAGATACAACAGACTATGAGGCAAAATGTGTAATAAAATGGAGGCCAAGAAAGCCTCAAGGAAGAAAGCTCAAGGAGAATCAATTAGCACTTTCCAGTCATCAAAAACAAACATGCACAACCATAGATGTTCAACACAGTTGAATCTATTCTCACACAAACAAATACATGGGTGGTGAAAGTAAATAGCTGCATTACCCTAAGTGCCTCGTAATCATCCTTAATTATGAAGAACAGCCATTATTACGATTATTATTACTATTAGACCTGTTAGACATAATACTGGCTTCAGAAGGCTTTGAATTAGGCCTTAAAGTGTCCCACACTAATATTGCACTGGTCTATGATTTCCATTTGTATTTTCTGATGCTTCCTCTACTTGTGCTTTACCATAATTTAAAATACAGCTATTCCAGTGGAAGGAATTTCGTCTCTCATTTTCAAACTCTGCTTTTGCTCAATCACTAACAGAATTTTATTGTGTCTTAGTTTGGTTTTTCATTTCCATAGTGTTTGCAACAGTCTGCATATAAGACTCTGACAGATAGAAACAGTTTCTATAAGAGCAAAGATTTCTCCGTAACATCATTACACTAATGCTTTGTGAGCATAGCACCTATGGGAATTTCATGTTGTCAAGGTTTTTTCTAAAAGGCATGTGTTATGCCATTGTATAATATACACTGTCTCTGCTGCAACATTAAACCAAGGGAGAGGAGAAAATTTAATCCAACTTGCAGAGCAATTATTCAGAACTAAATAGAGCAGTCACTTGCAGTAGAGATAACAGCAAAACAAAACTCTGGTACAAACCAAATTCCTGACATTTTATTTCACTCCCTACCTTTTTTTTTTTTTTTTTAATCGCTGTGCACGTCTGATTGAAGTAAATTGGGTCAGGCTGTCCTTTTCTGTCTATAGAATCTGTTTTTTTTTGGTTTGTTTGTTTTTTTAATTATTATTATATTTATTATTATTGTTATGACAGATTTTCCCAAGCAGCATTAAATGATTTTCTGTTATGGACTGGGAAATTCTAAATTACATTCCTAGATACAATTTTCTTTGCATACAACTGCCCACACTCCCAGTCCTCTTGTGAGTGGACCACACGTTACGTCAGCTACTCCTCCGAAAAGAATTCCATGATTTAAAACGCAGACTCATCTATTATGCAAAATCCATGATTACAATGCAAGTTGCTGGCTTCCTAAGAGCGTAGTCCAGCTCTTTCATAATGGAGACTCGATGTCATTGAGTATTTTATAGTGAATGTAAGCACTTTAATAAGAAAGTGATTGATTTTGCAGCTGGCACAAGATTCTAATGATTTAAAATAATGTATTGATTTTTTTTTATTTATTTTATTTTTTAAATTAAAGCCATCTTTCCATTCATAATGGAAGGTCCTGCCCTTCTTGAGATTTATCACCATAGACCGCGGATGAAGCCTGCAATTTTGCTCTACACAGTGACCATAAAGGAAGAAACAAACAATTAAGATAGATGCCTTTTTTATTTTATTTATTTAAACTTTGTTAGTATTAGATTTTTATGTAGACAGAGAAGTGTGAGCAAGAAAATCTGGGAAATTATATGGGAAGAGAAGAACCAAAAGAAGTGGAAGCCTTGACTCTATATCCTGCTTTACCCAGGGTAGTCCTTCAGGACCGAGACTTCAGGCTTTCAGCTGCCTGCCCTCAGCTGTGAATGCCTGATTGGAAAGGTAAGATGCAAGGCATATACCTAAAAAAAAAAGTCACTCTGTGCCAGTGACCTGGCTCTGTACTTGAAAGCACAAGAAAAAAGGAGGCAGTGCACTGAATTACAGGTGTCTTGTCTCATCACAAACGTAGACTTGATCCCTCTAAGGTAAGTTTGCCATTGCTGTGGCAAACTTACGCTGCTTTTAGGGTTTTCTCTGGGCTAATGGGATCACACGTGCAAGGTCTGAGGCTTTTGATCCAGAATAATCCACAAGAATATGGTGTCCCTTTGCCTCTCTTCATTGTTTTTGTTGATGTACAGCATTGTTTTTGTATTTTCTTAAGCCAATATTTGTAATTATTGTTGAATTTATTATTGCTTATTTTACTAGTTTATAACACCTTCTGCCTAGCAAAAGTGACTTTAATTTAATATATATTTAAATTTTAAAAATCCCCATGAATTAACATGTCATCCCCAACAAGTGCCGGTACTAAAGCCATCACTAACTTGTCACTAGCTGATGATTAAAGCAAGGGGCAGAACAATAATCTATCTAAAGCCACGCAGCAGCAAAAGCTGCATGTACAATATGCAGAGAAGGAGCCTTGTTCCTCCTTGCAAGCAGTATCACGTTGAGTCCAGCAGACAGGAGACCAACTGTGGGAAGAGGAGGGTGTCTTTCTGGCTCAGTAACAGTGGTTTTGAATTTGTCCAGCCTATTTATGTTATGATGATGTTTTTCTCAGTCTGCATGCTGGTATAACTAACTACAGTTACTTTGCGCCTGTCACCTGATATAATCTGTGCCCAATGCTAAAAGCGTCTAGGCTTAAATATTCCAGAGCAGAGTGCATGGGCCAGATTTTCCTGGTGGTGTAAAGTAGCTCCACTGAGGAAGGGAATAAATAAAAGCCAATCACTGGACAGGAGTGGTGGAGTCTCAGGGTACCCTGAAGTTGTTTCTGTTCCAGTTGTATTCACAGTCACAGCTGTACCAGCAACACACAGAGGTCTCCTATTTACCTTTCTACCCGCCTCTAATTTTAAGGCCTGATCCAATGATCACTAAAGCCAATGGAGATCTTTCAGTTGAGTGAGATTTGGAACTTGCTGCATTGTTGCTAATCAGAAACACTCAACCTGTGCTCTATAGGCCCTGTGCAGTTTGCTAGGATAATTTATATATGCCATGGCCTGCCCTGAGCCTCCCTCTTCCCCTGGGAAAACATTGCCTCCCCATCATGTGATGATGATTTGGAAAGATTGCAGATCAGGCAGGCTGGATTGCTGGAGAAGAAGACATCCCTGCCTGTCTCCCTGCTCTTTCAGGGATGTCTCAGGAACCAACAGGCTCCTACCTGTATGCTGCTACTCTACAACGTGTGCAGAGTCAGTCACATAAACACAAGCATATTAAAACTGTGCATGTAGCAGCAAGCCCACAGAAGCCCCACGAATAGCCTCTGCTCCACAGAACAAGGTATGTTCTCCTCTTGGCTGGAAGCACTGGGTCCCACATGATCACAATCATAATATCATGTACCCAGACCGTGCAGACGGCGTGCTTGGTTAGTCTGCGGTCGGGGGAAAGGAGGTGTGTAGTTTTTGCTGCTCCTGCTGTAACCGACTTTCCATTCTTTCATAATGTAAAATTCTCCCTGGGTTGCAGCCCAAGCCTTTCAGGAGGCAAAACCACTTGCTGAATGTCATGAAGAAAGCAAGTTGCTATGCTAAAATGCTGGCAGGAGTTCAAACCCAGCAGAAAGTTTAGAGCAGTATGAAAATACAACACAGAAAACTCGTGTGAACAGCACCTTTTGTCTGCTGCAAATAGTGTGCATTTGGGTGACTTTTTCTATTATACAACAGTGGTTTTGCTTTTGTTTTTGTTTTGTCAAAAAAAGAAAGAAAGCGAAAGAGCGTTTTCTTAAAGGGAGACCACCTGGAATGAACATAGCCATGGTTGTTAGCTTTGGCAGTAATTAAGAGGGGGCAGTTATTCATCAGCATAGTCTTGTTGGCAGTCTCTGCTCAGTGCCTATTGCTCTGGTGTTCATAATCACTGACTGAGGACATGGAGCAGGAAAATGAAGGGTTTGAATGGGTTTGGAAGGCAGTGACCCGTTGTTCAGCTGTCTCTGGAGTGACTCTTTCTTACAAAGATACGCTGAGTCTGCTTAACCCTGCAAAGTGCGGATTACTGATACGTGCAACAAATTAGGGGTATTAGCCCACTTAAATTAATCTGAGCAGTGCTAATGTGCATAGACTGCTTCTGAGGCTTGGCTAAGAAGCTCAGAGCGAGCTCCTCAGTTTTATGCAGCGCAGTCTCACAGGGCTGCGTGGGACTTCATCACTGTCACACACTGAGCACTTCTTCTGTCTCCCAGTGCTAACACTTACTGTCTTGTGCCAACACTATCTAGTCCCTCTATAAAAACACTTGGTTGCACATTTTGTAGCTTCTGTAAGCCATGTTCTTGGCTTAGTCTCCTGAGGCTGCAGTCTTCCCTGTCTCTCTCCTGACATGTCAACCTCCTGTTGGTTTTTATTTCTTCACTTCCCTGCAATGCCTCCCCCCTGCTCCTTCATGCCAAGAAGTCGATAGAGCATTAGTTTCATTCCTTTTTATTCTGTTTTACAGATCAGGGAACCTAAAGGCTCTCAATTCAAACTCTCTTCCTGACTCCCCCATTCCATACTCACATTGTTTTGACTCTATTTGCCTCAGTTATATGTCTCATGCACTTTCTTCCCCCATATCTGAGTTTCAGTTTGACCCCAGCTCCCCCTCATCTTTTCCTGCTCCCTTGCATAGTTTCCTTCATGTTTTCAGGTCAAAAGATACCCGTATCAAACCTTCAAGTTCTGGCCAGCCTAGCAGTTATCACAAAACAGAGCATTTATTTGACCTTAAATTGCTGTGATGTTTAAGGGTTGTTGTTCTGTGTTTTTTTTTTTTGTTGGTGCTAGTGTTTTATTTTTTTTTTTTTTTTTTAAAGAGCTTTCTGTTTTTACAGGGGATGTGTTGCTAACCAGAAAGACAACAGTCAGTCCCTGGGTGTCTGTCAAGGTGGATGGCATTGCAAGTAACTGTTTGCCAGTAGTCACCCTGATATTGAACATGGATATCCTCGGATGTGCAGCTGTAGGTTTGTGTACCCAATAAATACACATTTCTTTCTGTGACTCACATTCTTTTGCCATGGTTGGCAAAAGGACCCTTGCTTCTCACTTCCCTTCCTTCCTTCTCCTGTGGAGTATCTTGCAGATAGGTCTCAAAGTTTTAGTGGTGTTTTAATGGAAACGAGATAACCAGTCCATGTAATGGGCAGTTAACTGGCAGATTCCCTTTTCTTAAAAGTACTAAGTTTAATGAGTTGAAGCTCACAAGTATAATTAGCTAAAGGCTTAAGATACTACTCTCTGAACTTAATTGAATTTAATTTACAGTCTGAACAATTACATGTTCAAGCAAATGTTTGCCTTTATTTTAAAGTCTTCATCTCTTCTTATCTTCCAGGCCTTAGTGAGGCAAAAGTTCACTCATTAAGCTTTGTGGTGCTAGGACTTCTGACTTTATTTGGCTTGGAAACCAAATTTGTGCAACGTGATCCCTGAACATATTGTAGAAGGATTTAAGCTCTTCTAATGGGAAAAAAATGTTATCAGCTTTTAAAATGTATGTGCTTAAGCCTTAAAGGAATGCTGTGTAGTATTAGCACAGCAACCTGCAAGTTCACGAGAAAAAAAATTCTTACAGTAATTAAGTTGTGGACTGTT
This sequence comes from Cygnus atratus, assembly GCF_013377495.2. Taxonomy (NCBI): domain Eukaryota; kingdom Metazoa; phylum Chordata; class Aves; order Anseriformes; family Anatidae; genus Cygnus; species Cygnus atratus. Next base: position 15,086,479 of record NC_066363.1, read on the forward strand.
TTTGAAAGAGGTAGAGTGTTTTGTTTTGTTTTTAATTTCAGAAGAATTTCTAAGCTTATTGCTACAGGTCAGTTTCTTGCTTTAAAGTATGTTCATTTTACTCTCTCACTGTAGGACTTTGTTGAAAGAGTTTGTAAATTATATCTGTATAAGCCACAGGACTGTTTTTCTATGGCATCTTCTAATACGCAGGTATCACAGTTAGCCAAGAACATCGTGCTTACAGATCTGAGCAACTTGGACAGAAATCCTCCTTCACCAGCCAGAAGTCACGAAACCAAAGGCAGAAATCAGCATAAGGAGACCAGGCACCTCAGACTGATGGCAGAGTTAATCTTCAGAGCCCATTAAGGTAAATAAAGGCTTCTTCTGTTCTGTTCTGGACTTGGAGAGAAAATTCAGTAGCAGTTGGGGCCTTTCTTTGAAATGACAAGAAGCCAACTATTCATCAGAATATGAAGTGTTGGAAAGCCATGGATGGCAATATCCTGTAGCAGCAGGTGCAGAGGCTGGTTAGCCCGAGTAGGGGAAGATGTAAAAGGTGAGAAAAATATCAACCTGTGAGCAGCAGAATGCTCCCAGGGCAGGCTGTGGAGAAGGGCGCTCTGAACAGATTCTCGACTGTCCTCCTGCCACTCCTATATCAATATTTTTGGAGAGAAACTGCTTCTTGAGAAAACCAATTAGAGAGAACTGAGTGCAAAAGCAACACTGTTCTGCAGTTACAGGCTGTGTGACGGCAACCAGAAGACAGGTTTTACTTGCAGATATTCCTATTTGGTCCTCCTTTGGCAAACAGCAGAAAATTGTGGCCTAAGCAGAACAATAAAGACTATATTCTGACTCTGACTTTTTCTCTCACCGAAGCAGTAAATGGAATCTTACAGCAAACAGGCTCCCAGATGCCCCAGCTCGCGTGGCCTTCTTTCTTACTAGCTAAGAAGGGTCTCTGTTCTCTTCCTCAGTGTCACATGTGGAGCAATCAATAAGCAAGTTCCTGATTTCAAATTTGGTAGTGGTCAGAAGCCCCAAGCAGGAATCACTGAAGTGTAAAACCAGTCGGTCTACAATGCACTTAGTATTTGTCTCCAGTAATACTAGGGCAAGGTAAAAGTAAGGCGTTAGGTTTGAAGGAGTATCTCTGATTGGTTCTGTGCTGCAGCACGTCTGGAAGCGTGACCGATGCCTTTGGACTGGCCAGGCTGAGGGCAGCTGGCACAGTGCCTGCAGCAGCAGAATTGCAGGGGCACCTCCAGGAGCAGGCACTGGTAGGTAATGGTGGTAAGTTCGTTTAAAATTTAGTCTGGTTATGTCTGCAAGACCTGCAGGAATGTTTAATATTGCCTGGGTGTAAGCCTGGAGCAAGTCCACGCTGTCTTACTTAGTTAAATTTGCAAAGTCCGGGTCCAAACAGAAGTCTGTTTTGTTTGTGATGGGTGAAGGTGCTCTGAATCCTCTCAGTGTCCGTGGGATTCACTTGGCTGTATCAATGACCCGCCAGGCCTGCAAATGTTTGTACATTAAGTTGTCTCCTTTTAACATTACACCTGTGTGAAAACTGACTGGGGAGCTGCTAACAGACTCTCACTCTGTGGTTCCACAAAGCCCGTGCCATAAAAGCTGTTGTCTTTTATTACACTAACCATCAGCATCAACATATACAAAGGTGCTCATTTTAATTTGACAGCTCTTTCCAAATAGGTGTGCATGGGAAAAGGTCTGATTCACTGTGTGGGGTCGGCTGTGACATTGGCCTTTTGGGAAACCATTTGGCTTCTGGACCCTTGTGCAGCTGTTATCCCGCAAGCACTGGTCTGGTGGTGTGGGAGCCCCACTGCCCCCTCTTGCAGTCACAGTGCTGCGTGGTGGAATTTGCTCTGGGCTTTGTAAAACCCTCCTGTGGGTTATACAAGTCTTACCTGCTTCCTCTCTCTCCTCTAGTTTCAAAGCCAGGAGAATGCTCACAAGGTTTTCCACCCCCAAGGTTATCAAGTTTTCCAGCCCCATCAGAATGACAAGGAAACACACTGGCACAGTGTGTTCAGTCCCAAACACATGCCGCACTCTGGGATGTCAAGGAGAGCTGCTTGGGTGCAAGGAGTAAGGATAGATCCCTCGCTTCTGCTTTTCTCTCACACCCACACACCCGCTCATGTACATAAGGACGAAGCTCTGATCCCATGCCTGTGGCTACCCTGCTTCCTCTCAAATCACACCACCCACAATGTAAGCAGGCTTTAAAACTTGGCATTGAGAAAAACAGAAGTAGATTTCCCTGCTGGTAAATTAATCTGCCAAGGCAGACCCATCCCTTATAACATGAAACTTTAACAAGCTCTTGCATTGAGATGCCCTAATTTGAACAAGGAAAAGTTTGCAGAGAACTGAAACCTGACTTTTCGCTTGGAGATAAGGCTATATACATCTCTGCCTACAAGCCCACGGGTATTTAAAAAAACCCACAAAACAAAACAGAATGTCTTTACATATTTAAATGAATTAGAATGAATCTGCTCTAGATGAAACATTCAATTCAATTCCTTAACTGAGTTTCTAAGGAGTGAGTTCCACTACAAAAGAAACTTATTAAAGAATAATGAAGACTGTCAAAAAACATATGCTTAAAAGCCAGTAAATAACAAAGTAAGGCTTTTAGTCATCTTGACTGGACAAGGTGAGGTCAGAAAGAAACAACAACACATCCGGCACCATGGCAATGGGCTTTTCATGCTTCTTGTCTTTAGCAACTGCTTTTTTAGAGAAGTCTTGCTTTTCCTTGGTCATATATTCTCTTCTGTTATCATTGTCTTTACTCTGACCTTCTGATATAGAAATTGTCTTTCATGCAATATTTTACTTGACATGGTATCTCTCTTTTTTCTTTGTTCTTCTTTTTTTAACTGAAGCTATAGTTCCCTCATTTGGAATTACAGACAGCAGAATGAAAGAATAACATATTTTAAGCCACTAGTGAAATATTTTCTCAAACAATGCAATTTTGGATAGGTCCTGGGGCTGTCGTTAGTTTCTTGACATCCATTTATACTGAATCAGTTAATAAGTCAGATCCAATGTCATGTAAAACATTTTTCCATGTTTATTTTCTTTGCATTAATGGCTATATTGTAATTGTACACAATGCCCTGAGCAAAATTTAATTCACTGGCACTGATTTACATCTGTAGAACATGTTCTGATGGGGATAGCTGTTGAAAAAAATTATGTTTAAAACATGCACAGCTGTAAAGAACTGATTGGTTGACATTTAGTTTTTTCTGTGTGGGAATGAATCATTAGTTAATTATTTTAGTTTTGTTGTTGTTTTTCATTCCTTAGCATATTCTCTTTTCTTCTTTATAAGTAGGCAAATGATCAATGGTGATCAGGTGCTGTTCCATCTTTAATGCTGTTTGACAGCCTTAGGGTTAACAGAAATCTCATTGCAAAATGTTCGTAAACTTATGGTGACAAGAGCAGAGACTTGCAGTACTGTGCTCATTCATGTAACAATGCATCTGAAATTGAACTTAGAAGACAATGGTATCTCAACAATCAGCACTGCAGATGTTACACATTTTTCAAGTAAAGCAAATGGTTTTCCAGTGTGATCTTGATGTGTAAATAAGGTAATTCATGAAGACATTAGTGCAATTTTATAGAACACAAATCTCCCCCTCCAAAATCTTAGCAAGGAAAATCAAAGTATATTTTGTTATTTTTAATGGCAATGGCATTAAAAAACAAAAAAAGCTTAAGTTACTGAAGAAGGCTTTGATGGCCAGAATACACTGGAGGGATGATAAGGAAATGCTTTTAATAAAATGCAATGCTTATTCCTGTCCCTGAGACTAACATGGTGGTGTAGTTCTGCAGCTTGTAACATCCATTTCTGCCTCTCTCTTCTTCCAACTCTTTTACAGCAGCCAAGTAAATAATAAAATATTCTTATCCTCACCTTAATATAAAAACTCTAAACCTGTAAACAATGTATCATTCATAATAAGAAGGCATTCTAAAACTAAAAAGTTTTGTCTGAGTATAACTCTGACAGAGCTGAAGAAGATTTTTGACATAAATCTCATGCATAACAAAAAAGAAAAAAAAGAAAACATGTTTAACGTAGGCCATCTGCAATTTCTGTGCCAGTAGTGAGTTACATAATTGTTTTGAAAATATACACCATTCATTTTATGTGAAGATTTATATAACCCAAAAAAGACATCACGTAAATCATTTGAACAAAAGGGACCAATCCAATTTTGGCCCCGCTGAGTGTGTGAGGCACTCATTTCCAAAATATGAAGTATATTTTAAAATAACCAAGTCAATTTCTTAAATGTTGTATCAAACTGATGTACAGTTGCATACTTAGAGTGACAGAAGTGTTTAACTTTGCTTTCCAGTTGTCTTACCCTAAAAGCCTGTGAGGCCTCCTGCCATAAGAAATAAAATATTATTTTTTTAAAGTTTAGAAAAGGGGAAAAAAAGGAAAAAAATAAGGCAGGGAGGAACAGAAGATTGGAGAAGATGGGAACAAGAAAGCAAAGGAAGAAAGGAAGTAAAGAAAGAATGGAGGGACACATATGGGCAAAACTTGTGACTCCATACCTAGAAAAGTAACTCATACTATCATTTTCAAACAAGGGTTCCTAAATTTTATTGTACATAATTATCTCTTCTTGCAAATTTAAGCCTCAAAACTAATTGTTAGGCATCACAGGTAGCATTTACAAAGCATGTGCAATGATCTGTAACGTCTACTTAGTCTGTGGCATTGAAAAGTCAAACTGTGAGTGTGAAGTAGGACACTCATTTAATGTCTCATGACTACAGTTTAATCTCCCTTTGTTGATAGTCTAGTGGTAGCTACCTTGCCTGCTATAATTTTATGTCTCAAATTTTTGCACTGAAAGGCTAACAGAAATTTATTCAACTTTTGTTTGTTTTCCCCAAAGATAATTACTATTTCTAGTAGAATTTGTGCTCTTTAGCACTGGACATAATCAAGATTAAAAAAAAAAAAAAAAAAAGAAAACACCTTTGGCACTGTTTTTGAGATTTATTTATTTATTTATTTATTTATTTTGCATTTCAAATCAGAAGAATAAAAATGTTCTGCAAAATAGAATTCCAAAACAATTGTTTGTACTCTGAAAAATATACAATTTTAACTTCTTTAATATTCTTTGCATATATTTAGTTAGTTTATGATGTCATAGTATGGCATATCATCATTTCTGTTATTTTAAAGTTAAATGAGAGCTGTACTCACATTGATTATGTTTATACAACTTTTCTAGATTAGAACCTCCTGTTTATCCTATAGTGAAATGGCTTACAAAAAAAGAGTTGCATTTAGAGACTAAGGCAAATATTACACAAATCAGGGTTCTCATTATATTTTCAATATAATTTTGTTACGTATTTTAACATTGATAAAAGTATTGTTCATCTAATTCATGCCTTGAATAACTTCTCTGCTAAAGTAGGGTTTTGCAATGAAACATTAAGTATCAAACAATTCCATTACAACATGTGTTCTTGAAAAGATCAGGCATTTCAATTAAAACCAATTAATGGCTGTTTATATTTATTTTAACAATTATGTGAAATGAAGACTTTTGATATGTTTACACATGATGTACCATAGTTCTAAACTGCTGCTGCTAACATTTCATGCAGAATTGTAAATAAATAAAAACGAAGCCAAGGGAAAACCATGTGGAACCCATGCTGACCTGACACTGAAGTTTGCACATTGATAAAAGTGATGGTAGCTATCAAATTAGTGCTTGGTCATTCACTCTGTTTGCATGTATGCATAAGTTGCTTCAACATCTTGGCCTTTTCAATGTATAATACAAGTTAAGACACCCATGTATACAAAACTGTGATCAGTATTAAAAAGAAGCAATAAAATGGAAATCACATTTGGTAGAACTCTGGAGCAGGCTTAGCTTAGAGGTAAGCAGCAGCCATTAAGTGACAAAGAGTCCTCATGAAACCTCAGTCCAAACTGGAATGAAACCTTGAGTAAGTTCTGAAGTTTCTAGTTTTTTTAACATTCAGACTTGCTGGCCAAGTGCAGATGGTAAGCACACCATCAGGTTGTGAAGAGGGCTGTTCCTGCAGTATTGATGACTGCAACTAGAGAGGGAAACATTTTCATGCAAGATTCTTACCAGTTTTGCAAACTCAGAAACAAACACACTGACAAAATTTGAGCCTGATATGCCTGCACAGATAATAGAAGCCTCAGTAGCTGAAAGACACATTATCTACAGCTTGGCAAAAATAAGACACTTTCCAGGCCACAGGATCTCTAAATATTCATTTGTTATTTGTTTCTTCTTTTACTGCACTGCTGTAGATCATTTCTCTTGTTCTGTCTCACATTGTTCTTTGTTAGTGGCACTTGCCTGAAATTAGTTTCTAATTGGGATAAATGAACTGCATGTATTCATGGGGCCTGGGCAGTTGTTTTTGGCTTCCAGCAAAAAGCAGTGAACAAGCAGAATCTGGTGGCTGCTGACAGCTGTTTCTCATAGGCTCATGTTATCAGGGCAAACACATGTAAACGATATGAATAAATAACATGCAAATGTTTATAAATTGAGTGAATTTAACTTTATCAGATTATCCCCAAGCTAGTTTTAGACTGAATTTAGTGACACAAAATCCTTTAGCAAGTACCACAGAACAATGTTTCCTATTAGCACAGTTAAAGGTATAATGCTTTATTTTTTTAGTCAACTTTCCACTTGATACCTACAGTGCAATAACTTATAGCTCATGACAAAGCAAGGGCAGCATGCAGTGTGCACCAGCCATCCCCAGGTGTGTACCAGGGGAAGCAGTTCACCATCCTCCTGCCAACAAGCTCACCAAACCCACAACATTCAGAGGCGTGTCCTTACTTTCTTGCCAAAAACATTTCTGTGTTTTGGCTTTCAGATGCCAACATCTACAAAATATAGTACATAGAAATGTCTAATGTGAACTGTAAAGCGAAGTGGGTGTTGGACAATGGTTCAGTTTGCTTGGATGCCAAGAATGGATTCAGAAATTGGACACAGAATTCTTCACTCATTTTCTTTGTATTTATTACTATGTATTTATTACTTACATAGTTTTATTTATATATTTATTTATTAGAAATTCACTGAAGGAAAAAAAAAAGAGAGAGAGAGAGAGATTCATGCAGAGTAAGTGATCTTAGTCCCCTGTGTCCTAAACAGAAATCCCTGCAAGAAGTAACCAAACATACTCAGGATCTAAGCTAATATTCCCATGGCAACTACCTCCACTGAAGTATGGTGAATGCTTACCCTTGTTATGAATAGTATCCACTCTCACCACTCTCCATCACTTTTCTGTAACATCGGTAAACACCAATCCAGTCGTTTTCCAAATTATACAGTGTTCTTTTTCGACCAGGTGTTTACACTGTGACACCTTCTACTGATCTGTAAGCTGGCAATGTATAGTGTCATTGCATAAGGATAGTCTTTTTTAACTAGAGAGTTTATTTAACAATTTCCACTTTCTGCTTCTGCTGGGGTCTGCTTTTGTCTCTATTTTATTTATGTCAAATTGCTAGTTGCCCTTCAATATGCTAAATTGCAATTTTATTGCTTCTGCTAAATATGCTTTATCCATAATCCTATAGTGGTTAAATTCATCTGTATGGTTAAAACCTTTGATTCAATTACACTCTGCATGAATATTGCATATTGAATTCTAGTCTTCTTTTTGTTTAATATGCATGGGAACTAACCATATAAGATTTTGATGTAAATCAAGAACTAAAATATTAGAGATGTATAAATATTTTTACCTCCAGAAGTCCTTGGAGATACACTAAAGAAGTAATGCTTATAGCAGAATTGAGTTAGAGTGACATTCAAAGCTGAATCCAGAACAAGTCTGAGTTTAGATGCAAAGCGACAAAACTTTCTCTAATTCTTTAGTATAAAAACATTGCACGGTCACTTTATTTTTTATTTTTTACTAAAGATTTGAATTTTGATAGTTAGCAGATATTACAGTAGCTCTTTCCACTGCATGTTAAAAATTCATTTCATTTCTAGCTAACTTTTCCTGGCCTTTCATCTTTTCTTGCTGGATCTTCATATGCTGAATTTAAGAATTCGCTATAAAATAGCTTCTCCCTTTTAGACCAAGCCACCTCTTATTTTTTTTCTTTTCTTGATCAACAGAATAGATGGAGGTCCTTGTTTGTCTTGAGTGCTCTCTCCAGTTTTGAAAACAGTACAATGCATTATCTGTTCACATAATGTCTTGCCTGTAGACTAGAGCTGGGTTTGTTCTTTGTCTCCTATGAAATTAGAAGAAATGCAGATATTAACATGCTGGGCTTTTTACTATTTTCTTGCTTCCTCCTTTCTTCTCTGGCTTGCTGTCTTTTTGATTTTACAAAATTCTGATTACACCTGCTTTGAGAAAAATGGTGTCATTGGTTGTTCCTTCTGAGACGGCTTTTCCTTACCAGAAATACAGTTTGATGCTTAAATGACCTTGGGAGCGAATCACTTCTTCCCCACTGGGCCATAGATTTGGAACAAAGTAATTCTGGGGAAAAGATCTGGCAGATGACATTATTTTCTTTCTTTCTCTGGCATTCTGTCAAGGTACATTTACCTGTGATAAAAGCACCAAACGAAATTCTTTAAAAATAAATACTGGTAGAGTAAAGTTTCTTTCTGTTAGGTCTCATAAGAATTATGTGCAGTGACTAGTTCATGTGCTTAGACATTAAGAAATATTTTTGGTCTTCATTTCTGAGTAAAAGATTTGATTGAAAATAAGTGATCCTCTCAGAATAATCTGTATTTGAAAGCACTTGCTCAGAATGTTGTGTTTGATACCAAGAAAACCAGATCTTGGGAGAAGACCTGAGCACCTTCCACCATGTTATTTGTTATTTATTAGATAATCACTGTTTTCTTGAAAGGAACTCGTTTGTTGGCCAAATCGAGGCACAGATATGATTTCTGCACAGTACCACAGTATATCAATGAGGAGGAGGCAATCACTGTGTTCCTGTAGAGCACCTATGAGGGCGTTCAGTTACCAAATCATGCAGGTACATCCCTCATGCCTGAAGCCCTCAGTCTGCAGTGCAAGTGTCAGTGGATCCTGTCTTCTGTTTCTACATCCACTGGTAACAGCAATCCTTATAAACGATCTTGAAAAACAGATGCTCCTGAAAAGTATATGTGCTATATTAGCCACACTGAGGTCAAAATGCCATTACAGAGACTGCAGCACTTGCATATGCCCCAAAGCAGAGGTTTCACTCTGGCTAAAAAGCACCATGTAACAGAGGTAGCAGATGTTTAATAGCTGCACCATTGACAATGTGTTTAACTGTTATTAATATTTATAATTCAGTAATGATAACCATGGCTCCAAAGTGCACTAAATGCACCATCATTATTGCTTTAAGTTAAACCTTTGTCTCAGTTAATTGGCTATGTGTCCCACTTCTATGCAGCCCATATGGCAAGTCCAGGAAATAATAATATTGTTATGCTGGAAAAAATGAGTGACTGCTCTCAAGTGACGCTTTGGTCCCCAGACAATTATTGAACTGGTTTAAGCAATGGTCATGCTAAACAGCCACTCTTCAGCCTTAAGGAAAGGAGTAATTAAACAACTTCATTTAGTGAGAACCCCAGAAACAGCAGAAGCCACTGTCTGAGGCAGTGGGTAACATGGCAAAACTTGATAAAAATTGCTACCTGTGGTTTGAGAGGTTGACTAGTTAAAACTGCAGGGATAAAAGGCTGATGTGGCAATCTATGGATAGGTGTTTCAGAAGAGGAAGTGAATATAAAAAGCCATCAGAGTGAGAGTTAGTCATAGGTACAGGAAAGGAAAATGGAGAAAACATTGCTTTGTCTTGGAGCTAAGTAGAAAGATAGGTTAGGGATTTCTCTGTGGAAGAGTGGCTATTTATAGCTAGTGAGCTCCAGCAAAGAGCCTGTGTTGTGTAGCTTTTCAAAACAAGGAGGATGCACCAAAGAATATACCCAGGAAGTTTTCCTTCCTTCTATTACAAGGAGTACCTTGTAATGGAAAGCAAGGCTACTGGCATTAGGATAAGTGCTTGTGTCAAAAGGGTTAACAACCTTACAGCTTTGGTCTTATACAATGCATTTGTCTGATAGTCTATTTGTCTGATAGTCTAACTGATCAACAGATAATGACAACAGTATTGTACGTCATGTATGTATGAAGTACTTCATACGTACTTATGTAAAAGAAAATTTTCAACGTTTGTATCTTTGGTTAGGCTTCATTCCTCCCTTTAATGTAATTAGAGAAAATATTTTTATTCCTGCACAAGGTTGGATCTGACCAAAGGCAAATGAGGATCCAAATATTGGATGAGGGCTGGAAATAGCAGACTGCAATTTTGGTGATACCTATATGACATATCTAACATCCAGGTATATTCAGCTTAGAGATGCTTCCACTCACCTCCTGGGGAGCTCTGGAGAGGAGAATGAGTCTGCTTGATTCGTCCATGGCAGTTTTCCTTTCCAATGTCTTGTCCTGCAAAGCTTCCCAGATGTGCACTGGTCTAAGCCATCACTGAATGTCCCATAGTCTATTCCCATATCTGTTACATTTGTAAGCTAAATTAGGATGTCTTGTTTCACTGGAATCTTTTTTTTTTTTTTTTTTTCGGGGGTGGGAGGGAGCATGCTGTTGCCTTTATTCTGCATAAAATGAATGTTAATTCTACCTCTCCCATAAAAATTGTTTCTTGGCCTTCTCAAATACTAGTGACAAGACAACCTGACTGCTTTCTGATGACTGTTCCCATTATTAAATAGGTTACATGGTACCTGCTTCCTGCAGGTCTGGCTGGCTGATCCCCAGATGAACTCAAAGGGTTTACAAACCCAATTTCCCTCCTCTCTTTGCCCAGTCTGCACTCTTGTTCAAAAGATCCCCACCTTGACAAAGTGCATGTGCATGGGGAAGTTAGAGGCAATGACAGAGAGGGATGCAGAAGAGGTGGAGGGGCAACCCCTAGCTGTGCAGCATCTGGACCAGCCAAAAAATCCTTCTGGCCACTGGGCCAAAATATTAAGCACATTGACAATCTGGATTGAAACCACGAAGAATTGATAAATAAATACTGTCACTTCTTTGTAATTTTCCTCCTTCATAACAAGTACTTGTAGCATTAAAAGTCAGTTAGTTATTAAATCACACTGTGCAAGGGTGTATTTCTAAATATGTGACAGCTTCACGTCTAAAACCATAAAGAAGAAATGAACATCAATCAAGATATTTTTAATATTTAGATTAAAAATGAAATTCAAGGAATCAAGAAGAAAACAAGAAATTAGAAAAAAAAAAAAAAGTTGCTAGATGAAAATCTTCTTCCATGAAGCTGCTGCAGTCTGGAACTGTTTTTGCCTACCTCACCAGATGTCAATTTAAAATACATTCCTTGCCTCTGATCATTTCCTCTTTCTCATTTCAGTATACACAAAGAAGTCTTGCCCTGTCATTGATTGAAAAGCATTGTAGCATCATGTGCTAGGTTCATACATATATACTTTACCAATATGTTTTGAATACCAGTAGAAAATAATAACGAATCACATTTATACATGCAGATAAAGTCACTGTTGCCAGGATGATCAACATTTCTTGACAAACAGAAATCCTGATTCTTGAATGTTATGTCAATAAAATAAAGAGTACAGTTGCTGATTGTTCTGACATACATTCCTCATAGTTCCAGGATCTTCTAGAAGCTGCGAGGTATTCAGGGAAATGTTTGAGTCCTAAAAGTTACATGAATTATGTATCTCTTGTATGAAATTTCAGATGATCCAATATTTGTTATACCTTATTGGCTATTCATCATTTGCTATTCATTATACTTGTATTTATAAGTTTCAGTTACCCAATCAGGGAGTGCAGACAATGCGATATGATTTGGTTGACCAGTCAAACACTTCAAATAGTGAATAGATGACACTAACAATTTGAGAACAAAAAATAGGCTGAAATCTGTTCGCATAAAACTGTTCAGTGAATACTTACAAAGAACAAATGTGTTCGTAGAAATCAGGATTGTTTCCAGAATGATTAATGAACAGCAAAACGGCCAAATTAGCAACAAACACTATTTGCAATGGATAATTCAATCAGTCATAGATAAAACAGAATTCAGCAGATTCTCCTCTCAGGAAATGTTGAGAAGCGTTTTCCTTCTCTGCTCTACCATCAAAGCTGACTGGAAAACATGCTCTTTTCTTGCAAACTTCAGTTTATATGAGACATTAGCAATACTTTTAATCTTAACAGCATTCTGAAAAATGTTGTCCTCTCTTTCTTGAGTCCCCAGGTATTTTTAGCCACATTGATTGGCAATAAACCGAGGCATGACTGTATTTGATTAAACCTGAGAATCCATGCCTGCTTGACGTACCTAAATAATCAATCAATTTTGATACTTAACTTTAGAAGGCTGGTTTTAACTGTTTTGGGAAAACCCCAGAAAGATGTTGTCAGGGCTGGATCTTCTCCCCCTTCAGTGTCCTTAGATTATCTGTGAGATCCACAGAGACCACTGAAGTTTGTGACTGCTCCTTTTCTGTTCAGGCAGTGACACTAGTGGTATCATCATGTTCCAGTGGGATGACTGATGGCTGAGCTGTATCATACAGATACAAAATATTTTATGGATTTGGCAACTCTTTTTGAATAATATTCTAGTATAGGGATTGACATTCCCTACCTTTAGCTATGTAAAATATCAGGGCCCACTCCATTTAGTCATCTAGACTCTTTCAATAAAAAGAGAAAAAATCTACACCAAGTTGCCTGGGACAGATGATTGGCAGTGGAACGAGATTGGATGAACAGCCTTTTCCAGATGAACAAGGTGAGATTCGTGGGGTGGTGTTAGAAACACCAGGTGTCCCATAAGGCCTCCCAAGGCCTCTCCAGAAATCTGTGGATCTCTCTGAGGTCCTGTGACATACGTGCCAGCTCTGCACTGGTGTTCTGCATACACCAAGCTGCATAAAATTGCAGTGGCTGTCTGTACACATTGCTCTAACTTTTAGATTACATAGAAAGAGTTTACCACTGGTATTAAATAACTACTCTCAAATCTCTGTGCTTACCTGTGCTTTGAGCAGATGCTCAATACCACTTAGATGATTTTTATTTAAAACCCAAAAAGTGTCTTAGGAAATGTTAGCTGTTATATACTATACTAAATAAGTGAGGATAATATGGAAAGATCACACATTTTCAGTTATGAGATGGTGAATTATCTTCTTTTGTTTTAATTGTATTCACACTGTTGCCTCCTTCCATGTGTGCACCACTTTGTTCACAGCCCAGGAATGAAGGCTGGCAGGAAAGACAGGAGAGAATGCATTTGCAACCTGTACAAGAGCTTAGGAGAGGAGCTGTGAATCACATATATGGCCCTATCCTGACTCCCTGCCTGCTTCGTCCTCCTTGGAGAGCAAGAAAAAGAGGATGTGATACTATTTGTCTCCCACTTGACCAATACTTATAGGGATCCTCTCACACCTGTTTTGTTACATATATCAAATGTTTCTTGTTTTCCTTACCAGGTCCCCGCACCAAGCAGACATGCAAAGGGGGGAAAAGTGTCATAAAGAGCTGATGGATCAAATATTCTCTCAATTTATTCATATGCCATGTACGTTATGTACTTCCATCTCCTCATAAACAACTCTGTCATCACTTTTATATATGGCATCAGGCTGAAAAACCTGTATTAATTGCCCCACTTCTTAAATTGTGAGAACTGTTTCTTCTGCTACCCACAGTTTAGATACATATGATTATATGAAAAATCTGCTGTATATTTCCAAGTGTTCTCTTTGATGTGTATAACTATGTTTGTTAAGTAACAAACCCGTGAAAATAGAAGGCAACAGAATGAAGTACATCAGGACAGTACTGAAAAAAAATTGTTCATTTTAGCTTACAGCACTTGTCACAATGAAATCTCAACTTGAAATTCACATTTACATTTGTTTATGTATTATTTTAATACTGGGAGGCTTTAATCTTCAGTCCTGGAAATGTGGATAAATTTAACATCAATGATTTGCTCACCTACTTTATTGTGTTTCTTCCCTTTTTTAATATATCTGCAGTCTATATCCTAACCATGCAGCTATCTTTCCTCTCTCTCTCTCTCTCTCTCTCTTTTTAAACAGGAACATGTTGCTATTTTGCAAGCCATAAAGGATTTTTTTTCCAGATTAATTAAAAAAGGCTTACCAGGCTTGTACTAGAAAAAAACAGATGGGATGGCTCTTTAAGTAGAGAGTCATTCATTTACTTCAGAGCTTGAAATGAGTGGGGCTACTCAAGTGAGTCAAGTTACATAAGTAAAGAATGGTTTGGACAATAAAATAGACTATTACAGCTAATCAAATGTTAATACTTGGAGTCCAAGGATGACCTTAGGTTACTGAATCTGGCAAGATGCTTTTACCCACCTTGAGTTGAAAAGTGTCACAGAGGAAAGCCTGAATGTTCACCGGAGAAACTTTAAAATTGAAGCATCATAATGTCTCTGAGTCACAGAGCTTTACAGAAAGCAAAGAGGTCATAGTGTGGTCATCCCCTTGAGGAAATCTGAGTAATATAAAAATTTTCTGCCCTCTGACTTGACTTCATGGGTGGTTGAGCTATTTTACCACTCAGGAAGTCTTGAACAGAAAAAATGCTGATCAGAGAACAAAAGTTGCAGCACTGTTTTCCTTCCTCATTCAGTTTCTTTCACATTTATTTTGATATTGGGGGTTTTAAACTGCATGGAATGACTTGGATGATAATGTTTACTGAAATATCCTGGAAAGAAAATCCTATCAGCCTTGTAAAACAGAAAAGGGTTTTGCTTTAAGAAATGTGTATGAGGGAAGCAGAAGGTAAATTAAATTTTAGAGAAAGGAAGGAAAATGGGATAGTTCAGCCATATGTAGAAAGACATGAGTGCTCACAAATGTACATTCTTTGTGAGTGTAAAAATAATATCTAAATATATGCAAACAGATCAACTCACGCAAACATTTGTATAGTCATATAGGGATACTAGCATAAGCATACATTTTTACATTCCTTATACATCTTACAAAATTACATATAAACTGGCACATACCACATCATATTCATATTCATTTATCTAATTAGAAATCTTTTAGTCCAGCATCATTGTTTTTTAATCATTTCCACAGTTTATTTGTGCCAGAATATAGTGTTTCTGAGATTAATGTAGGAACGGTCTTACTGCCTGATTGGAGGCAGTATATTTCCTGAAAGAACTCACATTTGCTTTTATTTGTAGTGCTTTTTCATCTCAGTGTATTCCCAAACTTATCGACAAATTTCTTGAACTATGAAAAGTATTATAGGGATGTTTAAGAACAAAGTAAAGAACTTAGAAGTGCTAAACTCATGAAGAACTTCCTAACAAAATGCACCTACAGATACACCCAAACACCTGATTGTTTTCTGGCTCCTATTCACACATTCATATGTGCTAAAGGCAAAGTGTTGAAAAACTTGCTGAACTAGTTGCTTGGTTAGGTTTCTTCCCATCTACCCCTATACAGGTTATATCTTGCCATAAAGATAAGATTTTGTGGATTAGGACTATCTCTTGACTCTGTATTTGTATAACTATCACAGTGACTACAGCAAAACACCACAAAAAGGAAAATTCCTACTCACAAGGCCGTGGTTAGAAGATTGCAAAAACTGCTGTTCTGGTTTAGGCCAATGGTCCACCTAGCTGAATATCTTGTTTCTATCAGTATCCACAAGTAAAAATCCAAGGAAGAACAAGCATACATACATAATGCTTTGCATATTCAGACTCAAACTATTTTCATTTCAAAGATTCTTCGTTTTGATTAGATTTGTCTATTTAGCAATATCCAGAGGGTGACTCTTTCAAGTATTTGTCCAGGCTCCAATTGATATCATGCTAATTTTATGCACAAGACCCTCTGGCAAGCTGTCTCATAGGTCCAGCACCTGCCACATGGAGAACCACCCTTTGAAATTTATTCTGAACATGGTCCTTATGCATGCACATGAAGGTTACATTTCTTGTTTTTGGCAAAGAAAGTGAGCTGTCAGTCATCACATCACTCATAATTATATGGAGCTCTACGAAATCCTCCCTAAGTTTCTCTTCTGACTCAGAAGCTCCAGACTATGCAGTTGCTGTTTGTGCAGAAACCATTTAAAAAAAAAAAAAAAAAAAAAAGGATCAAAATAGGATCATCATCCTTGATGCCCCTCTCTGGACCTTCCCAAATTCTAATATACCTCAGAGACCATTTTATAAGTGGAGATGGGACTGTTTTCCCTCATATGCATCACTTTACATATATCTACATTGCATTTCATCTATCATTTTATTGCCCAGTCATTCAGTCTTTGTAATACTTCACAGTCTGCCCTTGTCCTGCAAGTCTGAATAACATTGTATCATCAGCATATTTTCTTACCTTACTGCCTACTCTCTTTTTCAGGTCGTTTTTGACATTTCTGTCTGAGGCAGTGCTGGCTTAACCAGCTTGTACCTGCTGCACACCCTCAGCATAGCTGGAATAGTTCTCCATGACCTGGTCTGGGGTAGCACAGTGAATTGGATCAGGCAAGTGACCTGCAGGTTTTCTTTCTGGGCTATTTTTAAACAGAGAGGCAGAAATAGGATAAACTGATACTGCCAGACATAGAAGCATTTTCTTCCACTGCCCCAGTGGTAAGGTGAATGAGCAAGCTTAACCTTGAAATCATCAGCTTACAATGACTGCAAAACTCACATGTTTAAAACGTCACGGCCACTGTATGTAATGGCCTTAGCTGATAAATAAAGCAAAGGATAGGGAAAAGAGGCACAGGTATGTAAGTTCCACTTCTGTGTGGTGATTTTGTGTGGGTTTGCAAAGCCTTTTTCTGTGTTAATTGTGAGAGATAAAATAGAATAGCTTACGAAAGAGGACACAGAAGGAGGAGGTAAAAAGGAGGGAGGTAAAGACAAGAAGAAGACTAAGTGAGGAAGAAAGTGCAGTGAATATACTAGGGGGTTGTCAATCTACTAAACCTTACCATGTTGCTATACCTTTATTTCTGTCTTCACCATCATGTGCCTGAGAATATATCCCATTGGACAGAGATACTCTGGAAGGTTGTGGTTTTTTTTCAGTTAGTTGTGGCAGTTGCCAAAGAACCCTTTCATCCATCAGGGAAAATGTGGGAGTGCCTTGGAAGTTGCTTCATCAGCATCCTAACTGAAGAGTACAGAGCACCTCATCTAAGTGAAAATGGAAATGAAGACTAAATTATTTTTGCAGCTGTATTGACTATCCCAAACTTAAGGTACTCCATACTTGGATTAAAAATTTTCATGTGTGTGTCATAAGAGATTGCAGCTAAAACATAGGCAGGACGCCTTATGGACTCTGTATGGATATTATACTTGTGATCTTAAGAGGAAGAAGATGGAAGAAATGTGGATCAAAATGAGTATGTTTTGGAGTAGGTCTCTAAGCTTCAATCATTAGACAACTATACCTAGGCTCATCACTCCAAACTCCATTTAGCCAGCAAAGGCAGATATTTTTAGGAAGTAATTCACACAAAAGTAATTCACAAAACCTCTTTTGCATGTCCCTATTAGAATAGATTGTGCCTTTGATTCCAATGGCAGTATTGATTACATCACCATTGCCTGTAAAAAAAGCTTAGGACAGTTAGTTCAGGAGTAGACATCTTGTTTGTAGAGCCCCAATTTATGTCCTTTATGTCTTGCTTGTGACTAGAAATAGTTAAGTAATTTGTGAGTTGGCATCTCATGTATTGGTTCTGAAGGGCTTAGTCCCTTTGGTTGAACTTTTCAGCACTTTCTATCCCCAGAAGACTCCTTAAATAATTTCATTCATCCTAGGACATCCAAGATAGACATCACGGATAGTATCTTCAATTTTTCTTATCACATTTGTCACAATAAATTTGCTGAAAAATCTGTTCAGCATTTCCAGTATGAGCTATTTACATGCTCCTAGCTTAAAAAAAAAAAAAAAATCTACTTCAAATTGTCTACAGCAATCTCATCTGCAGCTGTTTACCCATAGTTATTTAGTTATTTGAGTGGCAGAGTCATTTAAAAACAGTGACCAGAACTGCTTAATAATAAAGAAAAAGATAGGTGTTTTTTTTTGTTTTGTTTTGTTTTTTTTACATTTATTTCCCTTATTCAAAAACAAGTGAATGCTTTAGAAAGTTATGAAATATTGAAAATAAAGTGTGAGAATGGAAAATATTATACACAATCAATTATAGTTATCGCCGTTGCCATGATTGGGATTTACAACACGTATCTCTCCTTGCAGTAAAAAAGACATAAAACAGGACATGAAATTAGTTGAACAGCAATACCTTTTTCTCTATGTTTTCCTGAGTACCAGACTTCTAAAAATTCCCTAACTATGACCAGTTTCCTCCTGCATCACAATCACATTGGGAGTAGCTTTTATGTTCCAATATGAGAGGCATTAGACAGCACAACTATGTGAAAATACAAGGTTAGCTAGCCTTCCTTAAGGCAAGTAAATGAAGTCAAATAGGATGCTGAAAAGTGGGACAACCTTAAAACAGTGGGACATCTGGCTAGCCTATCTGAGATGGAATTGAGCAGCTGCTGAACTGTCACAGGAATGCTCCACAAAGGCGCACAGGAATTGCTGTTCCAGTTCAAACTAATGGTACCAGTACCAGATGCTTCAGAGGAAGATGTAAAACTCCCATAATAGGCAATTATACAACAACATGTTGGTGAGGGAAGTTTCTCCTTTAAGACCCAGACATTTAGTGCATGATTTATAGCCTGAAGAATGTAGGTTGATTTATGTCCTGGAGAAACCACAGTTATCCTTATAATTCATATAATGTCTAACCCTTTCTTTTGAAACATCTACATTCTTTGTCTCAGTTACATGTTATGGTAGTTGTGTATTATTAGGAACCAAATATGAAGAAATACTGCAACCAACTGAAATGCAAGGAGGAATGCAGAGGGTAAAGGCAGTCGGTGATGTAAATTAGAATATGGCCAAGAGGCCAGGCATAATCTTAATAAATAAATAAATAAATAAATAATAAAAATAAAAATTTTCACTTCTAACCACATGACAGCACTAGGAATGGCAAAAACATAGCCAACAAAGCACAGGTTGGAGGCATCCAGGTGTGAGGCTGTGTGGATGGAGGGAGATGGGGAAGAGCACTGCCAGTTGCCTGAATGTGGCCCCCTGTGCTTCCTTGTGTCAGAGCTGCTAACAGCCACTCTGCCAGAGAGGAGAAGTACCAACAGTGAGGCTCTCTAATCCGGTTTCCTTAGGCACTGAAATGTGGCCTGAAAAGGAGCATGTCTTAAGTCCCGTCCTTCTCAGATACTTAGATTGCTTACTCTCATCACACAGTACATAGTCCGGTATTATCTTTGGGCAGCTTGAAGTTCAAATTTTGACCAGGCTGTTGAACTGGTTCTGAGAGTTGTTAAATGATAGACTAAGCCAGTAGATTTGTGTCATTGAGATGGCTTCTCTAAAGAGGGCATTAAATCCCCATTGGTCAGGGTTGCTACAGTAGACTGAGCAATTTTTTTCTCTCTCAGAGCATGAGCATGTACTCTAAACTATTTATGTTAAGAAAATGCATGCCAGGATCTGAATGCTTGCTAGGGGTATGACATGACAGGCACACATGCTACAGCTGTGTACATCCTGCTGCTGCCAGAGACTGTATTTCATTTTGCACTGCTTAAAGGAGTAGTTTAAATTTTATGGCAACCCACAAACTGCATCAGCATATAAACACATTCTCATCTGAGAACGGAGTTTTGGTCCATGCTACCATTTTCGAGCCAGCAAAAAATGGTAATAAACAAATGGAAGAAGTTCATTTAAACATGAGCAGACTAAATAGTTAAGTCACCCAAACATTTCTGAGATTATAAAACTGTGAGGAACTACTGTGTTAATCTAATCCAATCTTTCTGAAAGACAACCTATTGTGACTTACAGATTGCCAGAGACAGAGATTCCACCATTATCCTTGTTAAAAATTTCCCAAGGTTAATCATTTTCCTTATAAAACTACTGCCTGTAAATCTGATTTTTTTTCAGCTTCAGTGTCCATCTACTTCATCTTGTTATGTCTTTGTCTGTTGGACTGAAGAACCCATAATTATCAAATATATTCTCTCCATGGAGATACTTATAAACTGTGATTATGTCATCTCTTAACCTTTCTTTTGATAAACTAAACAGATTGAACCCATTAAGTTTACAAGCAGTATTTTCTTGTCTTTTAACCATCCCTGTACTTCTTCTCCAGATTACCCCTTTCTCCTCACCAGTTAACAAATGTCTTTGTAAAATGGCAAACCCTAAAATTGGATCCATTAATCCAGTCACAGCCATACAGATACAAAATATAAAGATATAACAGCCCAACTCCTCTACACTCTTCCAAGACTCACAAAAGCCATATTTGTTCAGTTATGAGACCGTTTACATTTTGAGACCTACCAGTTAGCGAGTTCTAATAAACTCAATGTGTGCTGTGTTGACTTTTAGTCATTACAGTTCCTTAAAGAAAATGTTTGCTGGGCAATCAGATGAATGCCTGACATAAATCTATGTATATTGTATCAATGCTATTTACCTTTATTAATCCAGTTTGTAATCCCATCAGAGAAAGACATCTGCTTGGTTTGACAAGAACTATTTTCATAAACTCATGTTGATTGACATTTAATATATTATGCTCTCTTGGAAATTGCAGTATCCCAGTTGATAACGTTTCATGAGGAATTATTCCATCAACTGCTGAAAGACTATATTCTGCCCCTGTGGAAATTCTGTGGGTCACTTTGTATTAAGTAGATTCTAACTTATATTAAACCTATTTCAAACTTTTGTCATATACTATAAAGCAGCCATCACTGCAAAGAGGCTGCCTTATACTAGTGAAACAGCTGTGGTAAGAGTGTAAACACTTCACTACAAATTAAACTAAGCAGGTAGTCATATTTAAGCCTTAGGCTTCCAGAAAATCAATCTTCCCATGTGAGAAAAACTCACTGATCTATAGCCTACATGAGTGTGTTTATTTAAAAAATACATTACATTTATTATGATAACATAGGTCAGTATATAAAAAGATGCATTAAACCCAAACCACTTAGATTTCTGCAAAGCCCATGTACCAATGATAATACCATACTAGTAGACAAAGAAAATTCTCGTCATTTATTACAAAACAGTTTACCCTCTTAAAGGCAACAGAAGTAATAATCTGTATTCCAGAAGTGAACTGCAATGGACAGAAGAATAATAACATGAAATGTAATCAAAATGCCCAAAGTTCACATAGAATAGGTCTGAAAATCAGTAGTGGGCTCTAGGGTCCTACGACATAGACCATATAATCAAATTAAAAATAAATTGAGGGAAAGTTACTACCTAGGCTTTCCTGGTAGTCTGTAATCCTACGATTAGGTCAATGAGAGTATTGCAGTTTAGAGCACTGCGGCATCTTGTCTTTAATTTATCCATCCAGGCTTGTTATATACACAAAGGATTGGGATAGATAAGCCTGTAAGAAGTTTTACCTAAGACAGCAAACTGAATTTTCTTAAACAGGATAGTAAGAAATTACAATAAAATCATTCGTTCCTCATCCTTCTTCCTTGATCTCTGGGGCCTGGACACCCGTTTCTCCCATTGCTACCTTTCTTCCATGGAGACAGATCTTTTTTTTTTGAAACCCAACTAGAGAAGAAAAAGGTGTTATCCCTCACCCCTATTTCCAGAGCTTCCAAGGGCTGGAACAGAATTAGGGGATCTGGGTTTGATTCCATTCTGTGTCTAAAGAATCTGAACTTCCATCCAACTCCCTAATACACCATAGTCAATAAGAAGAGATGTAAGGGTGTTAAGAAGTATTGTTCTCATTTCCGTGTGCTGAAGTTCTTCCACTATATGTGACCCATTTAAACAATGAAATAGAAAAGAGAGCAATGGCTCTAAATCCCAGGGCTTAAATCACTCACAAGGATGTCCAATAATAAAACGTTTTATTAAATGAGACACTCTCCTACCCCAACCTCTGTTATTTGTACTTATTTTCTCTTTCTCAGTGAATGTTAGTTCAGCCATACAAAGTAGAAGAGCCTCAGCATGGGAGAACAAGGGTGTCCACACCTTCCCACTCAGGCTAGTGGTAAAGACACACTTCAGGACACAGGAGATGAAGGCTTAAACCCACCTAGACCTAAGAAGAAGCTGAGCATCTGTCCTGGACTGGTGTTCTACCCACTGATGAAGAACACCACTTGCTGCATTCCTGTTTCCTGGCTTTGTTAGAGATACATCAGCTGTTAGGTTTGCTCTAGAATGCACTGATCCTTTTAGGAGAATCTTTGTGATTTACGACAAGATTTAGGCCAGAGATATGTCTAGAGATGTTTTTGGAGTCTACCTAGGCTGGAAATTTAAGACATCCAAGGAGTGTTAATCTCACCAAATTTGAGTTGCCTAACACTTATGTGCTTAGCCTAATTTGTCTAAGTTCAGTCTATATAGGCTGTGATTAAATACATGCTGCAGAGAGCACGTCACTCCAGCTATCATGAAAAGGACACCTTGCACACATACCTGTTGCTCCAGTGACTACAGAGGGAAGCTAAACAACTCACTCAGATTAGACACCTTTTTTTTTTTTTTTATGGCTAAATTAAGGTAAAATGAAACCTAATCTTGAAGTCACAGATATACAAAACCTTCAGGTTTAAGGGACAGTTAGTAAAGGAGTTGTGGTGCTAATTTGTGCATCTGAGGTGACCAATCCCATCTAATAGTCCTTCTGGTTATGGCCCAGTCTTTTATAGTGAGATTGAAGAAAAAAAATATCTTGCTTATTTCTTTTCCAGAAATTCAAAATCATCCCTTTGGAATTCACCTTGCAAGTCTAGCACTATATATAAAGTGTGATTCCTGCTTTCTGTAACACAGGACTCGCCTGTCCTTTTCCCTTTGACTGCACCTGTATAATCCCAAGAAAACATTATTTTCAGAGCTTAACTCCACAGATTGGTTGTGTTCAGTTGTGCCAGACCAAATGTACTTTTCTAAGCTCCAATTCAGATATCAACACAGTTGACACAAAGCTGACCTGAAGGCATAAGATAAAGTCCAAGACTACCTGGCCAGAAGCAATCAAAATTTCTTTGTATTAAAGTAAAGATAACCACTTATTAATTGAATTTTCTATATCCTTGTCTTATCTGGCTGATCATCAGAAATGTATCTGCTCTGACTGCTGGCCACTGACTGGTAAATTGATTCCTTTCCTGAGTATAGGCTTGTGACGAGCGACCACAGAGAGTGATTCTGCACAGATGATAGATATCTGAAATTTCCACACTCCAGATCTCCTGAGTTCCTGGAGAACATGTGAATTATTGTTTACTGTGGGGGAGAAGGATAAAACTAAAAAGAACATTACTGATCTCATAGAAATTGAGTTTACTATTTGATAAATTATTCTGATAAAACATTCCCAAGTAATGTTTGTGGTTTTTTGTTTGTTTGTTTGTTTGTTTTTTCATTCAATCAACTATATTTTTGTTCTCTAAGAATGGCACAATGTGGACAAGGCTGTCAAAAGGGTAAAACTCAGAGCAGAAAAGACTTGCACGCATCTTCCACCATGTTACTGAGATCTTTTCTGAGATTGTCTGAGTTGTCTAGATTAGCACTTTTATCATTGCTTGCAATGGTTGTAAGACCATGTATGTAAATACCATGCATGCGTCGCCAGAACTAACAATAAAGAGAAGGAAATAGGGTGGGATTAACTTCTGGAAAACCTGGAAGATTCTTCCAGCACTTTTGTGTTTCTAAGCATCGTTGCCAAGGCCTATAATTATACACATTAGATTCTTGCACCTGGGTTAATGGCATAAGCAAGTCTGAGAGCCAAGCCAAAATTGTCATGTGACATAGAGTCGGCTGCAAATCACAGACACGCTGAATCAAATAATTTCTAAAACTTTCTTTGCAAACTCTCCAGGAGCTTAGTTGACCCCTGTCAACCTTCCAGTATGTTATAGCTAAAAAATGAAAAATGCAGAGCTTGAAATGAAATGTACAGAAAACTGATTCAGCTGTCATTTTCTGATACTGAGAAAAACAGATGATACACTAAATAGGAAGTGCTTCATCTTCTTTCTTCTACCCCCACTTCAATTTTTAAGGACAGAAAGTCACGTTTTCCTATACACAGAAAAAGGCAACTCATTTTCCAACTAAAACAAATATTTTTCTTAAACCAAATTTTATTTTCCCAAATATTTCACAGGAGCAGACTGTATGGTTCTGAAGAAGTTTAGTCAGCTGTGCAGATTGACTTTTGAAGTGTAAAATAAACCTTTACTTAACAGATGTCAAGAATATGACTTTGTGAGATAATGACAGGTTTTGTAATAGGTTGGTGGTGGTTCTTTCTAAGTGGAATGAATGAAGTTTTGGTGCCAACTCTTTAAACTCTTTAAAAAATGACAACATGATTATTAACAATTGACTGGAATCAAGAAAGAAAAAGCAACAACAAAATTAGCTATATTTCTTTTTTGTGTGCTTGGAAGGCACACATTGCTCACTACATTTGTGAGCCAAATTGTGCCAAAACACAACTGTCTTTAATGGGTACACTCATCCTTCATTTGGGAGCTGCAATGGAACTGAAATAAGATAACCCAGGACGATGGTCTTAGACCCAGTCTTGAGATATCAGGAAAAACTGACCTCTCCCTTAGGCCCATCTTCTTCCACAGGACCTGGATATCTTGATCCCACACCAATCTGATGACAATTTCAGGAACTGACTCATCCCTTATCCAGTCAAAAACAGCCCACTGCTCCACCAGTTCCTACAGTTTCTACTTTTAGGGAAGAAAAGTGGAAACCACTGCAAGAATAATGGTTTCTACCATCTTCCCAGGCAGCAGGGCTGGTCAGTAGTCAGCATGGTCAACTGCACAAGGAAGGCATTAACACTCCCTCTGAAAGTTTCACACAGAGCCAACCCTTTGCTGTGCAAAACACCAGCCATGAAGGCTTGGAAAAGTTGATGCACCTGAGGTGAGTGGCACTAACTTTCACTTCTGGCTGAACCCATTGGTATTTGGTAGTGATTCCAGCAAACTTTCTCATCTTCCAAAAATAGCCCTGTGGACTGTCACGGTGCTGTCTGGCTGGCTGCGATTGTTCTATACTGTCAGCCAGAGTATATCATCCTGAGCTGTAAACTGAAATGTGGGCTTATTGCAGGATTTGGAGAAAAGATGAGGGACAATTTTATCTCTGGTGGCCCCACTCTGAACTTGCTTGATGGCAATCAGGAGCTGCTCTGTGCAAACCTGAGAGCATGAGCTTTCACAGAGGCTGGGTCCCATTAGAAGGGAGTACTAACATGGACATGTGTACTGACTCTTTTCTTACTTGCTGGCCTTGTGCCTGAGAGCCAGACCTGCTTCTATATATATCAAAACTGTTGAAGTCCCATGGGAACAGCTATCCTCTGCCAGTGAAACCACGTGCTGCTCATCTCCCTGTTAATGCTATACTGCCAGCTCCCAGCCCTGCCAGCTGACACACCACTGCAGTGACGGCCAGTTGTCCCCACCTGCCTTTTGGGTCACCCATGGGCCAGTGCTCATCACCTCTCAGGCTGTCTTATTACTGTCGTTCAGACTGACCTTTCCAGTTCTTCTCCTGTAACCCCAACTTGTCACTATTTCTGTCCTTTGCTCATTCTGCCCACTTTTATTGGGATTTTCTTCTTCTTGTTGGCTCCTCACTGCTTTGTTGAAATTATGTATTTTCTTTCCTCTCTTCTTCCCTTTTATTTGCAGTTTACACTGTTGTTTCTCAGATTTCCTACCCAACCTTCAGGATCGTATGAATCTTCTGCAGCCAGTTTTTTTGGCTCTCCTCCACACATTACTTCACCTTTCCTTCCATCCTATCAATACACACTTGACAGCCCTCTCCACTCTGTTGCTCCTGATTCCCCTGTCTGCTATAACCCTGAATATTCAGGACGGGGCTGTAAGGAGGAGAGGGATGAGGCAAAATCACCCAAAATTGCACTCACCATTGTACATAGGTACAAATGCCATTGCAAGTATGAGGTTTGAGAGGCCAGGCTATTAAAAGGTGACCATTAGTAACCAGGCCAAACGTTATTTCAAAGCATCCCCTCCCTTCCCTCTCTGAGTTGCTATATATTTACTTTCCAACAGAAGCTAATGAAGAAAAGGAAAAATCTTTGCTCTGCATAGGGAATTAATGCAGCAGGCCTGCAGTGGCTCTTCTGGAGCCTTCCTCATCTACAAAGAAAATCCCATAAGTCCCCTGTAAATACACGCCCTCAGCATTTCTGTTAAATGCATGCTATTTACACAATAGCCCATTACAACAGCCCATCTGTCAACCCTCTTTCATGACCACAGGTGTAGGATGAAACATTCTTTTCAGTGGAGCACTGAGGGTCTTTGGAGGAAAGCTTGTTTGCCACTGTGTAGCTGGGCCTCCCACAGAGCCAAGAGCTGCAACCTTCTGGGGCTTCCATCCATGGCTGGCCTTTAGTCAAAGAGTGCCCAGGGCAAGCCAGAATTTCATGCCTTTCCAAAACGCTAATTGATTGGGGATAAACATTAACCTAGAATTTCAGTCATGCACTCTAATCTTAAGCATGCCGGGCAGATGCCCAGCTAACCCACCCCTCAGGCTTACCCTACTTCAAGGGTCTTTGTATAAGACCCAGGAGGTCATGGAGGTTCAGTTCATTTTATTGTACAGAGGACTACAAAGCATCTAAATGTTTTTATTTTTAAGAGCTTCCCTGTGATTCAGAAACTAATTGTGAAAGCATGGACAGAGACATGGCATGTCCCAACCTCTTAAGATGGACTTACTGGTTCAGAGATCAGAGCAATGAACCAGCACCTCAGCTCAGACTGCAAACTGAAGCCAGTGATTATTTAGATTACATAAACACTTACAGTGACAGATAATCCACCCATTCTCTGAACTCTAAGAGACATCTTGCCCTTCCAAAAATGTCATCACAGGTTCTCAGCAAATCTGGCAAAGAGTATGGGCCGTTCCAATACCACTGGCCAGAGTCCAACACAGAGCATGTAAATCATGGCCTCCCACCCCACCACCAGTGTGGCAATAAAGTTTCTAAGAGGCAGTTGGAAATCAAAGAAAGAATGACAGATTTTTGTGACACTCTGAAACTATTTGCTGAGAGTTGTAAGATTGCTAGCCTCCTTTTTTTTTTTTTTTTTTTTTTCCCCAGAATGATTCAATTACTCAAGTAGAAAACAAATGAGCCACATTGGCACACAATTCAGGCTGAAAAAAAAAAAAAAATGCCAGCATGCAGTAACCTGTCCTTAAAGCCAGCTTGCCCCTTGCATTGACTACATGCTACATGGAATGTATTTACTGTATTAATTTTTCCATTAACTTTTTCTCTTATTCTGCTCATCTCGACATCTGT
Source organism: Cygnus atratus (assembly GCF_013377495.2). Classification (NCBI taxonomy): domain Eukaryota; kingdom Metazoa; phylum Chordata; class Aves; order Anseriformes; family Anatidae; genus Cygnus; species Cygnus atratus. The sequence continues at coordinate 15,114,175 of NC_066363.1, forward strand.
TTATAACTCTGCAAAACTCTTTCTCTTTCCTTTTTTATATATTTTTCTTCTTTTATTGGAAATGATTCTTTCTAGGCCTGCTACCCCAACTTTATCCTAACAGAACATGAAACCAGTAGTATTGAAATTAAACTTTCGAACCCAAAGTGTTTGAGTTGGTTCAAACTCAAGTAAAACCACCCAGAGACCAAAGTTCCTCCTTATGTTGAAAGAAGAAATTGGAAGATAAGACATGGAAGAAGTGATGCAGATAAACCTCTAATTCTCTGAAGCATCACCAGCTGAGGATGTGTCCACACTTTCCAGTGCAACGCTACACCTTGGTCTGTTGCCCAAATCCACTTCAAGCAAAAGCACCTTGACACCACCATCTTAGCTCAGGTCCTGGAGGCAGAAGATTTACATTTTCTTAGCACAGGACCCCAATTAAATTAACTCTGCTCCTCAGCATGGCTAATTACAAAAGGAACTACTCTGTCCTGAAGCCAGATGAGAAACTGGCTTGGGAATATCTGTAGTATGTTTTATGGTACAATATAGACATGCCAAATCAAAGCTACTTTTCAGTACAATCTTTCCCGTGAATGCTACTCCCACAAATGTCAGTCAGAATCATATTTCTGACACAAAATGCCCAATGACAGCAACTGCGAAGTGTTTGGGAGTGTGCTGCCTTCCAAATTTTAAGTTTTGTATGCATTTAAGATGTATAGCTGTCAAAAATAGAAATTCTTCCATTATTCTTTGTCTTTTCAATCTTTCATTTTACAACTAGGCATCTTCTCTCCCATCTGCCTTCTTTCCCACAGATAGTCAAGTCTTCTGCCTGTGGTGCATAAATGCAAAGTAATGGGTTATGTAGGCAGGGATGGGGGGATCATAAGACAACAAAATATAGTAAATTCTACAAAAAATGCGCATATCTAGAATACTCAGTTCTAAAAACCTAACTGTCCCATTGAAGTCCTAATTGCCCCATCAATGGCCTATTTCAAACTCCAGAAGTGTTGAGGTCTGGGCTGTGGGAGAGAAAAGTGTATATATATATATATATGTGTGTGTGTGTGTGTGTATATACACACTTTATATATATATATAGCGTGTGTGTATATATATATATATGTATATATATGTCCTGGGTATTTCCTATGTTCTTGACTATAGGTCAGTTCTAAACATCTATACAATTTTCTCTGGGTGCTGCCCAGATTAGGCTTGTGAAAAGTGGTACAGAACAGTATAATTTTTTTATTCTAGGTCTGCAGTGTCTGCCTGTCTTATTTGTAGCTGATGGCTAAATTTCTGATACAATTGCTGAAATAGCCTTGAAATGGGAACTGCCTGTAACTGATGTAGTGATGTCTATGAGCATTTGCAGAATCTAAATGATGAGCTCCAAACACTGGCCTCTGCTGGAGTTACACATCCAGTTCTGTTTCTCCCTGTTCCAGAAAGACATATTCAAACTGGTGCAGGCCAGGAAAATCACTCCCAGTTTGATATGGGGAATAGCTTTTATATTAGGAAAGGAGACGGGGAACAAGATTACGTAAGAGGATAGAGATTTAAGCTGTCCTTAGAGAATACTAGCCAGATCACAGCACTCTACTCCCATGACACAGCTGGGTCACATTTGACCCATTCAGAGCATGGCAAGAGTGATTTTGGTTTGTCTGTATCTACACACTTGTGGTAGGTTTAGCCTACGAAGACAGAAGGTGTGTTTACACCAGCGTTTTGATTCAGATCAAGAGTATGCTTTTGAAGTAGATCTCCTGATCTGTTTGCTTCACTTTGCAGAATGTTTCTAGGGGACACCCTCTGGATTCCTTTCAGATTAAATTTATCTAGCATGTGATAAAAGTTCACCTTGTGATCTCCAGCCACTGTTAGGGGTTCAATCCATGGGATCAGGCTCAGCCAAGCAGAGTAGGTAAAATCCCCAAAATGTTTGTAATGTGGATGTGGATTCTTCAGCAACAAGTATCATTCTACAGATTTGGTCATACTATGCCATGCCTCTGTGTAGACATAGCCAAATATGTCTACTTACTCAGAAGCAAACCAAGAGAGTCCATGCTTAGCACCACTGCCCAGATAGATTGTTTCAAAGGCTGCTTGTTTAAAATTAGCCCAAGCATTTTCACACTGCTCTAAGTTAACAACAGTGACTGCAGAGAAGAAATTAAAAAGAGCCATTAGAGTGGTGAAGTCCTGGATCATTCTTTCAGCAAGACCATAAAAAAGTAAAAAATTTTTTTTACGTTTTAACTTTTTTGAAAGAATTACACAATCTGACTGCCTATGTTAAACAGGGAATGGGAAGACTTTGTCATCCCAAGAGTTTCTCCCACCTCTGCCTACTTATAAGGTATCATGTGTTACATTTATTTCAATATGTGTTGGCTAAGAACTAGAAAACAGTACTTTGAATAACAATGAAGCAAGGAAGTAATGGTTTGAAAGAGAACTTTACTTCTTCCCCGTCCCTGTAGCAAACATCAAGGAGCCAAGGCAAGGTCTGTAGCACCAAGCAGGGAAAGCTTGAGTCAAAAAAGTGTCGTCCCCCCCCCCCCCCCCCCCCCCCAGCATCACATCTGACTAAAGCAAGCCAGCTTTGGGAAACACAAGAAATGCATCTTTGTTCTTAAACCTGAACTAGATTCAGGGAATCATGTCAATTTAATTTAAAGAGGCAGATTTAGATTGGATATTAGGAAGAAATTCTTTATTATGTGGCTGATGAGGTACTGGGACAGGTTGCCCATAGAAGCTGTGGATGCCCCATCCCTGGAAGTGTTCAGGGCCAGGTTGGATGGGGCTTTGGGCAACCTGTGCTAGTGGGAGGTGTCTCTGCCCATGGCAGAGGGGCTGGAATTAGACGATTACCAAGGTCCCTTCCAACACAAACAATTCTATGATTCTATGGTTCTAACCCAGAAGAAGTATAGGATTATATGTGGAATATCTTTGCAATATAGATATATATTTGCAATATAGATAATCTCTGCAACATAGAATGGGTTGCCTAGGGCGGTGGTGGAGTCACTGTCCCTTCGGGTGTTTAAGGAAAGGTTGGATGTGGTGCTTAGGGACGTGGTTTAGTGGGTGACATTGGTGGTAGGGGGATGATTGGACTAGATGATCTTGGAGGTCTTTTCCAACCTTAATGATTCTATGATAGATAAACATTTGCACACATAGATGGACCCTCTTTCACAGACAATGGGTTTACTTCCTTTTTCAGTCAATAGAGAAGCATTGGGGAGTTTCTTATGACTCCTTAATTCTTTGTCAGGCTTACAAACAAAATTGGAGTAACTTGAAGGTGGTTGTAAATTTTACAGACTTGTTCCCAGGGGATTGTGTCTCTTGTGGCCTGTCAGAATGTACTCAGCTCCAGCACTTCTGCAATCACTGGAGCACACACAGTCTAGCTGGCACACACACAGTCTAACCCAGCAAGACCATCAATATTTGGGCTCAGTCCTTTGACCATAACAGATCTTTACATTTCTCAGGCATATGCCCCATGCTATGGCCTAAGCAAAGAAGACCTGGAGCTGTGATTAGAGTCTGTCGGGGACTGATGCAGCAGAAACACATCTCTTGCATTTCCTAAGGCTAATATGACAATAATTAGATTCTGGCCCTTTCACTGTTTACTTTAAAAGTTTTGTTAGATTATACTTGCTACACAGTGAATTTTGCAGAAAAGTCTGAGTACATAGACATCTCTGAATGGTCAGGAATGGAAAAAATCTCTGAGGTACACAGAAGATGAATGGTTTTGTGATTTGTAAGCAGGACAAAGAATTTGGGAATTCTGGGCTTCTCATCTGTTCAGGGTTTCCTCTGAGTCCCTGGGAATGTCACTTGAACTTCTGTGCCTCAGAACCCACATCTCTGAAATGGAGATCATGAAACTACTGACATGATCTGATAATGTCTGTAAAGTCACTTTACATCCTCCAGTGGCAGGATTCTACAGGTCCTAACAATCATTAGCGTGGGCTGAGAGATATACAAAGTGAATAGATAGAGTTCCACTCTAAAAGTTATTTAAGGAAAGTGTGGGTGTAAGACCAATATAAGTCATATTGAAGAAACACACTTTCTTTTTTTTTATTATTAATTTCTTACTTGGCATTCAAAACATTGAGAGACTAATGAATGTTAACACTTGCGTGTTTTTTTCTGTTACTGAGGATGCAGTAGTTCATAAAAGTTGGACAAGTTTTTAAGGAACAAAGTAGAAAGACATAAACTTAAGAAATTTGAGCAAAAAATAATACCCTCTTAAGGGGGAAACTTTGTTTCTGTCTTTCTGGCTCTATTTGTGAGAAACTTAAAATAGCATGACAACTAATTTTTCAACAATGAGGAACTCCAAAAATTTCAGTGTGATTGTTACTTAATTCTGCACTTTTTTTTTAATAGTGTTGTTTTGAATGACCTTCTTAAAGTGAATGACATTAAATCATGTATCAGTAACAGCCTTATGGAATTACATCAGGCACCATGTGTTGGCTCTGCCTGCTGTGTCTGCCCATCTCTTTTAGTGCCACAGCTGTTCAGTGCTTGTTCATAATCAGAATGTCTATACGATTCCGACTAGAAGTAGTAAATCAAGTATCATAATCAGAGTTATCTTGAAAGCCCTGCAGCAGTCACCAAACCCTCTGAATGCTCTGCTACCTGACATTTATCCTACATATGTGAAGGCCAAAGGCTGACATTAGGTCAAATGAGGGATGTTCAGATTGTGTCAAAACTAGAGTAGGTCTGGAGAGATCTGGGACTGAAACCATGATTCAGTTGGTTCCAGGATCAGTATTTTGGGACAACCCCATAAAACATTCTAGGTAAATTTTAGTTCTGTATAGATATAATCTGTACAAGCAACAGAATGAGGAGAATTTAAGCTAACAAATAGATATGCAAATATAACTGTCATTACATATGCACTTTAAGGCAGAATCAGTCAGAACTCATGCCAAGAAAAGTGATCTTGCACCTACCACTGCAGGCTGCTTGTTCATGCCTTTATGTCACCATTTCTCTGATTAAGTTCATAAGAGAGTTCATATGAATGGTTTTGCCAGCATAACAGAAAGAGCAGTGGGAGGATAGTGATGAACAGCAGAAGTAGAAGGGTGCTGGAACTTCTAAGTGACACCAGTAACTCATGTTGCTGTAAAAGTGCAGCTTATGCCTGCAGCAGAAAAAACAATAAATCTGTTTTCAAGAGGGGGTAATCTGTGTGACTTGTATGACTACAAGACTCGTCTCCTTATCTGTTCATGTTTGTGACCATGGGAAAATCAGCAATGGGCTTCCAACAGCCTGATGACTTGACACTGACATATAGTTTTTGATGTGGTTTTCATACAGGCTTTTCTTCTTGAAAAGAAATGGAGGAAAGATAGATTTGCTTTCACATTTTTGAAATTAGAGGATGTTTCAGCTGTACTGGCCCTGTAGAAACCTCACTTGTGAGATTTCTGAGACAATGTCAGTTTTGCATTTCCGATGTTCTTGTAAGAATTTCAGCTATTCTTTATGGCATTTAATTTTGATCTGAGAAATTGGATCTTTCTGGCTTGAATTCAGTCCAAAGCCACAGGGAAAGCTGAGGTCTAGAACTTGGGCAAAAATCCCACTAAAGACACAAGAACCACTGCTGAGGAAATTCTTATACAAATCACATTCAGTTACACCTCAGTAAAATGCCAGATCAAGTGCCTGCCAGTCACCGTGCAAGTTAGATTCAAAACAATACTGTGGTCACTGGCACACTTTGAGTCGCTATTGTTCCTCATAAGAACAAGCTAGGGAAGAATGTGCAAACCAATCAAGGCTCACACACTGGGAGCAAAGCCTGCACATTCAGTTCCCAAAACACACACTGGCAAACAGACCTCTTCAATTTCCACAGCAATGCTTAAGCTGTTCTGCTTCGACTCAGGTGCCAGACCCATCTGGACAGCCATCTACCATCATTTCTGCTCAGCACCTGCGTGGCATACAGGGGCAGAGGGGGTTTAGTTCCCATCTGAGCCTGACACTACAGAATGTGGCTGACCAGTCACAAGACCTGAAGCCCTACAGCTCACTCACAGAAAGTCCCACAGATCTCTGTCTTAAATGCCTTGTCTCATTAACAGGTCTGCAATGGGCACTGAGCGTTGCCCAAAATAAAGCAATCCGGGCAAGACAGAGCCAAGGAGATATTCACGGAGAACCAGCAAAATTTCTGAAAAAGTACAGACTCTTACTTCCCTGCTTGCCATGAGGCTGTGAAAGGGACGGTGGCCACCCCAGGCACAGTCACTACTTAGGATGTCCCTTGAGCAGCTTTGTGCAGCTCCCATAGCTGTCTTACCTCTTCTTTCATTTTACAAAGACATTTGGTATAAGTGTTGTCCATGCCAATGCATTTTCCTCCTTTTGTTAGTGACACCTGTGAAATCGCCTCAAAGGTTTTGAGAGTATTCATTCAGGATTTATGAATGGGCTTAAAAGCAGAAAACCTGCTGTTGAATATCCATGCTCTGTCACACTTTGAAAACCAGTTGCTTAGATGGTTAAAATATAACTTCTGTGAGATGGGTTTCCTCCCACTTGGACAATTACTAAAAAAAGACTTTGCAGACTGGGATGTCTCACAACAGAGCCCTTCTTCCTGCTTCTCTGCCTATGGCTTCATAAATCTCTGCCTGTGACATCATAATCTGTTGCTGTGGGAATCCTGCTGGTATCACAAACAGGGGATTACGACCTCAAAGTGGGAGCAAACAGAAAGAAGAGATTGGTTCCGTGAGAAACAAAACATCATCAGGGAAGATAAATAGATCGTCCTCCCAGACCTTTCAAGATCAGGTCCTGGAAACCTGAGATCAGATTCCAGATTGCCGTGTCATAGTAACCTTATGGACAGTGTAAAGGACTTGCTAAAGACTCCCTTCACATTCCCCTACAAAAAGCTGGATATGGATGCAAGGCAGATAGGCATATAGAACAGGCTCTTAGGCAAAGAATAGAAAAAGATCTGTTTTTTAATGATAGGGTAAATACATTCCTACTAGACAGGATAAAGTAGCTATATTCAAATATCTGTGTAAACTGAGTTTATACAAAGAAAGTTCCATTCAACCTAAATCTCCTGCTCATTTAATGACTTTTTTTCTTGCACACTCATCTTTAAAGAAGAGCATGCATGAGGTTTTGGTGGTACCACTGTGGAGACCTGTGGATAGGGTCCCTAATGGGAACAACTGCAAAAGGCACTCTGTGCAGGGTGCTTACATCTGAGCAGCTCAGGGACACAGCCAGTCACAGGCAGGCATTAGCGGTATTGTGCTCCTTATGCTTGCTTTGGTAAGAGGGAGGAGAGTGCCTGAGGACATTCAGCGCGCCCACGCTAGGGCTGACAGAGATCCCCAAGAGTCTCTGCAGACTTGGAGCCAAGGTCAGGGCTCAAAGCAGCACTGCAGCTGGGAAAGAATATGGGGTTTGGTGCTGTCCTTCAGTCTTTCCACACAGGGCTCCTCCAGTGTTTATCCTTTATTACTAATCTATTCAAAAAGAATACGAAGGAAATGCAAGATCAGTAAAGGCATATGCAAATATAACTTTTTTCTTGTAGGTCATTGCCATAGAAACTATTGCTACAGGATCTAGAGAGACATGGCTGGATCATCAGGGCACAGAAATGAGGGTCTCAGGCTCTTGGGTCCAGTACCATTAACACTTATGATGGTTTGCCCCATTTTCAGACAAATTATTTATATTATTTTTCTTAGTATTTATATCTGCTAAGTGAGAATAAAAATCACAGTCCATCTCACTGGAGTGTTAAGAGAAAAACTCATTTTGTGTGGGTAGGCAGCTAGACAAGGCAACCCAAGTGCTTTCTTGAGCGACTTTTAAGTGAGGTTCAACCTCTGTTACTGACTCAGGCCTAGGGAGTCCTCGCATCCCACCATCCCAAAGACCCTGTTTGTGTCTTGGGATAATAACTGAGTGTCACCCAGCTGGCACTTACTCTTCACCAAGCAATGAATGTGCCTACAGTCACTGCAATATTCTGTGTTGCATCTTATGTGCAATGCTGCTGCACCATGGGAGGCACATGGAGGTCCCTGGAATGGCTCTTGCATGATGCCCAAGTCAGCATCATTCTCGTTCCTCTGGGTAGGTACTGAAGAACTCCACTTTAATTTTGTTTCATTACAGTTGCTTCCCAAATTTTCCTGGGCAGGCAAAGATACAGGTAATGTGGCAGACTGTATTACATCTTGAGAGAGTACTGGAGTGGAGGGTACTTTGGAAGACTGCAATAGTTGTTGAAAGCTATTTGCTGTCTGGTTTCTAGGAGACAGCATGACTCATTGCATCTTTCCTTGTAGTCTGCACCTCTCAACCATTTATCAACCAACACACTTGATCAAGACTGATAAAAAATCTTTTAGAAAAATTATAGAGAGCTTCACTATAGAATGGGGACATTAAAGTGTGGAAATAAAATGATTGCTGAAGATAAGGTCTGCTCCACCAGCATTGAAGAATGTAGGCTCACATTCATCCCGAGGGATTTATTAGTGGAACTCCCACTAGTGCAAGTAATAAATGCGTGCATAAATCCCTTTGTATCTTGACAATTTCCCTTAAACATGCTTTCACTGAACTTCATAGTCAGCAGTCTTTCTGTATGTGGGGTGTGTTTATGTCTTTAAATTACTATTGCCATTATTTAATTCAGCGCTGTCTAAACATATTGAAATTAGAAAAGAGCCTTAATTTTAGTTGAAAAGTATCATTTACATATGCACACCTTTATAATGACAATAAATAACAGTAATGGCAATAAAAACAGTAATGGTCCAGAACATGATTTCAGAACTGCAAAAAAAGCAGATGTGGATTTGGTGCAGTAATCATAAATAAGTAATAGGTTGCAATTAACACATTGCATTTCAAGCTTTGAAAGGAAAATGACACTAGTGTGATAAGGCTGTTTACTGCAGATCGTTTAGAATAGAGGTGTAAATGGCATATATGACATTTGACAACTGTATATGCCCAGAGATTAGAATGCAGGAAGGAAGGCAGGGACATCACATATAGATTTCAAAGGAAAGTTCAGCTATTGCTGTAGAATGTAAAGATTAGGTCTTATAAAAACAGCACTCTGAATGCCTTTTCTGACAAGCAAGAAAATGTCAAAAATTTGATTCTTCACATGTTATCTTCACTATACAAGAAAAATATTCTAAGACCTGACAAAGCTCAGAAAGCAGAAAGTAAAATAAAATAAAATAAAATAAAAAGACAACTTTGCTGCCAAGACAGAAAAAATAAATAAAAATGACCACTGAAAATGAGAAAAGTCCTTTTTATGCAAATATAGGCTTCCATTTGGAGGTTCATGTGGTGAAATACTCCATTCATGAAATATTTTAAAAGGCAGAGCTGAAAAGTATGGGTGACATTTTCCTAAGTGTATACCTGCTTTAAAACTGTAAACCCCATTTTTACTTGGTTTAGACATCTGTAAGTGACATGTTCAGGATGGAGACCCTAAATGTCATGGATGTGCACCAGAGGATGCAGTTTCAGATCATCCAGACCTACTCCTGAACCTAGGAGGAAACCAGGTGAGGGGAGTTGTATGAATGAAAAAAATGAAGACCCAAACTCTGGCTGAGGTCACTCTCTTGTGCCGCCCACCTCACCATGAGTGCCGGGGCAGCTGCTCCCCGCGTAAACCAGGGCTTGACACTGCCGTGTTGCTAAGCCTACTGGAACCAGAGACGGCTGCCTCCTGGCCACAGGCTCCATGGTGCCACGGGTGGGCAGTCGGCACAGAAAGGGGGCAGCCGTCCGTGCAGGGCAGCCTGGTGGAAGAGCCAGGGGCAGTGGCAGCCTGGTGCCCCCCTGCCCTCCGCGCTTGGACCTGCCGCTCTGTGACTCATGGTGAAGCTTGGCCTTCTTTTCCAAGCATGTTTTCCTTTCACTAGAAAGGCTGGAATATGAAATACTTCATCCAGCTGAAAACTTTACAGTGTTGTTTCAGTAAAATTTCAACCCACGTGCCCACAGAGTGTACACCACACTAATTTTAAAATGTGTTAATTTAACCAGCAAAATGACTATTTCAACTAAATGTGCAGCCTGCCTCCTAGATGCCCGTGGCACTTTACTGATATGTGTTAGGATTACCTTGGATATTTCCAATTTAAATCATTAAAAATTAATACATGACCCATTTTGCTGGACAGGGCTTCAATTCCTGTGCATATCTATTAAAACTATATATATATATAGTTTTTGTTTGTTTGTTTGTTTGTTTGTTTTTGCTACAGCATGAAGCATGCAGCATATAGACACATTTACTTGGGGGGTGTGGGGAAGGCTGGTGGCCGGGTGATCTGTTCTCCACTAGCATGTGGGAGAAGCAGGTTCTCTTCCAACCCTCTTGTTCCCCAGGCTGTCATGGGCACCGAGTGCTGCAGAGATAGCAGCAGCAGCTTCTCCAGCTGATTAACCAGAGACAGTGACAGACTTTAGCAGGAGTGCTACCCGGCACTCCAGAGCCAGAAGAATAGTTGCCTCAAAATAGAAGCAGATGGGGCTGTGCAAAACGATGGGACTTTGGTATTCAAAAAAAAAAAAAAAAAAAGTGTGTTAGTGGGTAGGGAAAGAGGGAATTGTATATCTCATTTTAAAAGGAATATGTACATGCTGTCTCTCACTATCTTTTCCAGTAGGAAGATAAGGAGGTCAGGCTGTGCTAAAACATAATGAGCTGTGGTAAACTGTGATTTAAAAATGTTGAAATCTTTAGTAATAACAGAAGATATTTGTGAAAGTACTATATTATAGATCATTTATATAGGCATAGTTATCCTGATAAAAAATCTAAATGGGAACAAATATTTTTTCTGTCATATTTTGGACAAGCTAAATGGACTGTATGAAAAATAAGGAAATGTCTTATTTCACAAATCATTTTTGAGTATGGAGCTGGATTTGAAATTACTCACTGAGATTTCCTGAGTTTTCTGGTGTAAAGACTGAGCTCTGAAGTCAGTAGTCCTGAGTCTCCAGCAGCTTTTACACCAGGGTAACACCTTACATCTCAATGAAATTGCCCATGATCTGTGCTCTGGCAACTGAAAAGAGAATTTTCCTCAAAGGAGGGTTTCCCATTCACTGTAGAAAAAAATAAGGATTGGACTTTAATTTATTGATATGATCCCAATATGACAAATATATATCTTAAGGGCACGTTGCAGGGTTTTAGGACTGTTTTATACTGTGCTGACATGGAACTTATTTCTTCCCACACTATATCACAGGTGTGCTGTAGTACTCTCCAAAACACTGAAAATTATGTTTACTGTAGGATTCAGCTCATCTTTGGTTACAAACCTCGAGAAATTCACACTAGAAAATGAGACTGGACCCACTCTCTGACTCTGAGCTAACTTTCTCAGATCCATACAATTCTCTCAGTCCCCAAAGCAGACTAACTACATTAATTCACTTACTGAGAATGTGTCAGGCCCACGCTGAGCCCTGAGCTGTGTGTGGGCACTGTCTGGGAGAGCATTGGGATGTCACTGACGGTGCTCACAATCTGACCATATGGATGGTCATGCGCCGGTGTGCAGGGCTGTGTGATTGCCTGGCTCAGCTGAGTAGTATAAAAATAGTCTGAGTGTCTAAGTCTCTCTTCTGTCTCTTCAACACCCTTCTCAGATAAATCAACATCTAGAGATGCCCATTTCTCCCCACTGAGTCTAGAAGTCATCTATGGAGACTAACTCACACCTAGACTTTACCTTTCTCATGCCTAATGTGAAGTGTCTGCTAGCCAGAGTGTTTCGGGGACACAAGATACATCAGTGAAGAAAGAAAAAGGAGGGCAGATTTCTTGCTGTGTGTGTCTGGATTTAGTATCTGGTAAAGTTGATTCTTTGTGTAAAGAACTAGAGAGTGAAAATAAGGCAGTCTCTGCCACATGTAGATCAATGCAGAAGCAAGCACTCACTGAGCCAGGCAAGATGCTGACACCATGCCTTTCGCCTCTCTGCTCTGTAAGCAATATAAACAGTAATAGACATTGTATCATTTTAAATTGCCTCGGCATTGTAATGCTGATTTTAGACTTGGTTTGAGCCTCCTAGCTACTGTGGAGCAGAGAATATTTACTCTCATCTTAGAAGATCTTACCTGGTGCGACAGAATGAGCAGCAGTCAATACCATTAGGGTGAACGAGGCCCTTCTGCACTCCCAGCAATTCTTCAGGGCATCACCCCCGCAGAGCTCTGGAGAATCTCAGAATCAACTGGAAAAACAGAGTAATGGGCATGTCAGTGCAGACTGATTAATCATCAGTCAAGTCAGAGTTTGGGGGACACACGTACACTTATCCTAATGTAAGGAGAGTAAGCCCCCACTTACTGCTCCTGTTACCTAATGCTCGACATAGCCTCAGTACTCACTTAAGCCTGGCAGAGACCCAGTGAGAGATGCTGACACTCAAAGCTGCAGTTGCTGATTCTTAGAGTGTCCCTTGATGCATCTGATTAAAGCAAATGATCAATACTAAACTTTGAGAAAAACTAGTGTGGGGATGTTACAGATGACAGCCCATGAATAAATAACTCTGATAATGGCATTTGTCTTACTATAAAGCTCATTCATAATTTAGCAAGAATAATGCCCATTAAAGAACACCTAGAATGATCACTGCCAAAATAAAGACCTATTTGGTTTCTATCTTCTGGGAACTCTCTCATAATTAGCTCAGTATGGAAAAGTGGCTACAAACTCCATATAGTGATTATAAAAGTATCTACTTTCCATTTTACCTCCTCATTTAGTCTTTCTTCAGCACTTTTTGGATGTCTGCTTTTGCTATATGTCCTTTAACTCTGAAAAAAAAAAAAAGTCCCATCTCTATCTCTTTTTCTTAAAAAAAAAATAAATAAATAAAAATAAAAAATAAAAGGAAGGATTTGACCCAGTCTCCACTGAAGCCATCAGAAACTGATTTAGGTTCCAAAGTTAATACCATGGGAATCTTAAAGTAAATATTGCTCTTTATTAAGCAAATCAGTGTTGCTGTATGCTAAATTTAGAGGAAGAAATAACCCAGTTATGTCAGAGAAGTTATATACTTTAATAAAATGGAGCTTGAATATTCATACTGTACAGTTATGTAATGCCTATAAAACGTTTCCTGCCCCTCCACCAGAAAAACAGTTTGCAGATGTGTTTTAATCTCGAAATACTGTCTGTCTAAGGCAAGGAGAGAACGGCAATACCAGAACCTTGCTCTAACAAAATACAAGTGGTTTGTATTTTCACATAAGGGTTGTGCATATGCACTGGCACATCTGTTCACTATGCAGTCCCACAGCCTGGAATGGATAACACTGACTTCAGGGATTAATGCCAGCCACACTCGAATAACAAACACTTGTACTCTAACAGTCTTTGCAGCGCTAAAGCAGGATATGTTTCTGTGGACATCATGTCAAAATGCAGAGTACCAGCTGATCCTGCCCTCACCAGGTGATCACCTGTTTCTATTTAACATCTTCTATTTAACAAGTATAGTACAATGGTGATGGAGCCAAAGAGTTTCAAAAGCATCCTGGAACAATACTCCATGTGGAAAATTAAGGTGTCCCATAGTGTTTCGCATCTACCTCAACTATATTAAACACTACATAAAACAAGCCAAATTCCAGACGTTCTCTCTAGATATTTTAAGTATTTATGAGATCAAAAACATGCCAGAGCTTTAAATCCGTGATTCTGTATAGAAACTTTGGTTTTCATGCAATACTAAGCTTTCAGCACACTTCTCTCCTTCCCTGAACATGGCACAGCTACAACCCGGAATATGACCACAAATGTCACCACTGTCTCTTCTTTTGAGTCAAAATACAGAAAAGGAGGAGGGTGTATAACAGTGTGCTCCATAGCTCTGCTTTCTGAGATCAAATAGTTCAGAGGACCACTACTGAAATCCAGTCACTCCTACAGACCATCTTATCTGATGCCTCTGCACACAGTCCCTGGCAGTGCCTCTTCTGCCTCTTGTGCATAAGGATCAACATCAGCAAACAGTCATTGCTAATTGGCATTGTTTTAGCAGTCACATAAGTAAGAGAAACAGTTTCACAGGCCTGAAGGAAAAGGCCAGGGAGACTTGTAAGAGGGCAGGGGTGGTGGATCAGCTCCCCGCAGTCCCACCAACCACAGTGTTTACTGAGATCTCAAACAATGCCCAGAATTTGCACTGCTATCCCCTTGTACCACCATCCCCCTCATTACTGAGGTTTCACTCTCTCTTTCCAGGTTGTTTCAGCCCCTTTTACATGCTTAGGTCTATAGGAATACAGAGAGTAGGGTGCTGAGGTATCAGGGCAGATGGATGCAGCAAAGCAGGAGACAGGGCAGGGGAAAAAATCTGGAAGGAAAAGGGCTCTTGTGGTTCTGCCCCCTGGACAGAGGTATTGCAGGAAAAAAAACACCCTGCACAATATGAGGGGAACCATTGCAGGACAACTGCACAGCATGCGTGCACACAAACACACACAGACACACAGACACACACACACACAAGTAGCTATTCTGGAGAAAATGAGATTGGAGCACCTTGAGCTCAGTTCCACCGCAGACCAAAGGGCTATGCCATGCGGTCAGTTTTCTGGTGGTTTTTCTTTTTCCCAGGGGCAAATGGGGTTTTCCTGGAATAATACACATACACCTCCATGCCCTGAATTACACTTTCCTCCTGTGGCTGTCCAGAGTGAATTGTGGAGAAGCAAAGCACGCTAATGCAGAAAGCTCACTCTGTGTACACTATAGGAGGTGCACTAGGGAGATTCTACTCTCCAAGGACAGCAGCCCTACACATTTAATGAACATTGTTGCTTCCTATTATTTACTGCAAGAGAAAGTTGAGACAGATGATTCACTAAGGACATCTGCATAATTAGGGTCCATCATTTCCTTCAGAGAGGAACATCACAGACAAAGCAGACAATCCCGCCCCCCACACTCCCACACCCCCTCATCAATTCTCCTCAAGTAATTGTTACCTCCTCCACCTCTCAGAGGACTAAAGGCAGAGTTATACCAAAGAAACCTTCACCAGGATAACTGCTTCCTGCAACTACCACGTTTACTGCAGCTTTCTAATGCTAAATATCTTCTGTTTAGGAATTGTTCTGATCCATTCACTTTATAAACCATGCACTAACCTAAAACCGAATTTTGGCCTGGCAGCTCAGGAACAGAACAGCAATCCACTGAAGCCTGGTCTGCGTCAGGATCTGCCAGGTGCCACAGGCATGGTGCAGACTGTTGTAGGATCAGTCCTGGAGGGCAGCATCATGAGTTACTGCTTCAGCCAACTTCATATTTTGCTCTACTTCTTTCCCAGCAGACCGGGTGACTGCTGTGCATGACTCACGTAGAAGGGTTTCTCCAACCTGTGGTCACCCAGAGGGAAAGAGGGCATGAAAGAGGATGTTGAACAGTTCAAAATGGGGAGGGGAACATCAGGAAATTACAGAATAACAGAATGCTTGAGGTTAGAAGGGACCTTTGGAGGCCATCTGGTCCGAACTCCTGTTCAAGAAAAGCCACCTAGAGCAGGTTGCCCATGGCTGTGTCCAGATGGCTCCACAACCTCTCTGGGCAACGTGCTCCACCATATGCACTGTAAAGAAATGTTTCTTGATATTTAGATGGAATAGAATAGAATAGAATGGTTCAATTGGAAGGGGCCTTCAAAGATCATCTAGTCCAACTTCCTGACCACTCTAACCAAAAGTTATGCATATTACTGAAGGCATCATCCAACAGCCTCTTGAACTCTGACAGGCATGAGACATCAAACACCTCACTAGGAAGCCTGTTCCAGTGTTTTCCCACCCTCCCAGTAAAGACTTTTTTATTTTCCTAGTGTCCAGTTTGAAGCTCTCCTGCACAGCCTTGTACCATTCACTTTTGTTCTATTTGTGGTTACCAATGGAACCTCCTGTTTTCCAGTTAGTGCCTATTGCCTTTTTCCTGGCACTGGGCACCACAGAAAAGAGCCTGGCTCCATCTTCATTGGACTCTCTCTTCAAGTATTTTTAGACATTGATAAGATCCCCCAGAGCTTTTTCTTCTCCAGGCTGAATGGTCCCAGCTTTCTCAACCTTTCCTCATAGAAGAAGTGCTCCAGTCCTTTAGATTCTTGTATTTCATACAAGTGTTAGTAGATGTTGGAAATGTATAGTCATGATTTATATATTTCATATTAGTTCACCAGAAGTTAGTGGCATAAAATTCTGATGTCATAAAAAAATCTAAGTAGTTCTGGAGCATGAGCTGGAGTTCACTGCTACCAACAAATGGGAGGTCCCACTCTACTCCACCATTCCCACCTGTGAAACATTACCTCCTATTTCAGACTATCTGTGGCATCTGTTTGCACAGCCCTATTCCCTTCCTTGTGCTGGTTTGACTTGCTACTCAGGCAGAAAACCGATTTAAGGTATGGGAGGAGGAAGAGGGGTGGAGAAGAATAGATTTCTGCTGGCTCAGTTAGTTGAAACAGCCCAGGGAGGCACATGGAAATGATAGAGCAAGTGCAAAGGAGAAAGTAGGGCCTTAGGGGTAGAGACAGAAGAGGCGAAGAGGGCAGTGGTGAGAAGAGAGAGAGGAGATCAGCATTTCAACAGCAGCTAACTCTTTTACAGTCTCAGTTGCTCTTAGGACAGGTCTCTCCTTTGTATCAACATTAAGGTAGGTAATACCAGCTTAGGACATATATAAATTAGGACACAATCACAATGCTTCTACTTTTAAAGCTACTTCAACATAAACATCACCTGTAAGCAAAAGCAGAGAGGAAGATTTAAAATGTGCAAATCAGACCTGAGTTTATCTTCGTTCAGAAGCTCTGAGCAGCTTAGTAATATCGCGTTGGAATGTCTCACTTGGGGACATCTACAGGACTGCTCTTCCTTCAAAACTTTTTCCAACTTTTTCTCAGCTGAGTGTGCATATTTTACATCTTCTCTTATTTGGCTATTGTTTTTCTTATTCTGCAGCTGATAGGAGAATCCTGGAACTTGGATTGCTTTATATGTTTAATATAATTTTTATTTTTTTAAGGTCTTTTAAAATAAATTATATGACAAATGAACAGAAAAAAAGTCTTCAAAAGAAAATAGAATAATATACTTTATGCAGAGTCAATCAAATTAGGAAATCAAACAGATTTCCTAAAAAGTGTCCTTGTGACAACAGATGATCATAATCTTGATTTTCTGTAAAGCACATGGACTGTATACTTTCCAATTTGTTCCCCCCCCCCCCCTTTTGATTGCTAACATATTGAATTATTTTATCTCCGGTGTTCACACACCTTTCTCTGATTAGTCACTCAATATATTATCTAAGGAATCATTTTACACACCTTCTCTCTCAGGTCCAGCAAAAACAGGAAGTTTCATAAATCACGTGAGAAAGTCTTTCCTTGTAAGGGTCTAAGAGTTAATCAGTCTGGATAAGTTTTGTATACAGTCCTAAGCACCTGATTTTTTCAGCTAAGCCTTCAGAAGTCAGAAATCAGCCCCTCTGCATTCCACCTTTTAAGATGAGAATAATTACCCTCAACTCCACGGTAGCTGGAAGCTTCAAAGCTACATCTAAAACCTGTGCTGTACCTAAAGACAATTTCAAATGTTTTTGTTCCCTTGTTTGTTTGTTTTCTCCCAGTCCTGTTAATACTTTTATTGCTTTGTAGATCAATAGTAACTTTTCCCAAGCAATCACATGCTTGGTAAATCAGAGTCCGGTTTGGGGCATTAATAGGCGGTCAGCTTATGTTAGCTATTTTTTGTGACGTGATTGGTTTATTACAAAGCATTCACCAGCCCCCATCTGTGGGGAAGTGAGGGCTGGGAACAGGGATAACAAATGGCAATCTGCCTCTCACGGAGACCACAGACATCACTCCTTTGCCCGAAACGCAACTGCCTGAGATTTCTTATCTCTTCTAGAGTTTCACACTAAATCAAAGATCTTGACAAGAACTTCCTGTCCCCCTTGTAAACGCCCCTCACTTAAAAGCTGCTGGAAACCTGTGGCCTTCAAAGGTGAGATTTGAATATCGTCTCTCCCCTTGTGCCGCTTTGCAATACAAAGGAGCCTCTTAGCTTTAATTGTCAGACAAAAGAGAGTGCCTTAACCTACAGTCCCTTTAATTAGGGTCTGCATGTGTATACATCAGTGACCTTTAATGGCAGGCCATTAGCACCTTTAAACATTACACCCACATTGGCTTAGAGTCTGTGTGCAGAGGTTTTTGGTCTTAAAGGTCTCTTTAATCTAAGGGAAAGGATAATACGATCCATTACCTGGAAACAAAAGTGCAGAATTTTGCATCTGCTCATTTCACAATTAGGATATTTGGCCACTGAAACACCTTCCCCAGAGCTGGTCTCTCTTGGAAGCTACAGCCCCTAAGTGTTGACAAAATTAAACCAGTCAACTGTGGTAAATACCAGTAAAGGAGTGTAAACTATAGAGGGATGTAAGTCTGGCAACGGGACTGCCATTGACTCATTTACCACACATCAGCTGAATCACCAGAACTGGTCCTCCCCTAGGGCTCCATTCTGGGTTGGCTCCATTCTCCTGTCCATGGCTGCTTGTTGCCCATGCCTGGCCTCCCTCACCCAATAGGTACCACCATAAGTGTTTGTGGGGCTGCAGAATGAACAGAGCAAGGGAAATAATTCAGGGGGAAAAGCAAAAAATAAAACCAGCCTAGACTTCTTTTCACTTCATTCATTGATCTGGTTTAAGGCAAGACCCCATCGACAACTGCACCCACAGACCCACAGAGGTGGTGAGGTCCTAGAGGTACAGGGCAAGAATAAGTGCTGTGAGGTGAAGTGTCACAGTGTTACTGCCAAGCATTTAACCTGTTCCTTAATATGCCTTTTGTTTTGCTTTGTTTTTCAATGTGAAGTACTTTAGCTAAATGTTGAAATTATTAGTTTAGCTATATGGTAAGACTAAAGCAAGCAAGCAAACAAACAAACAAACAAAACAGTAAAAGGATAAAAGGTTAGCTTTGGTTCTCAGGCCTCCTCCTGGCAGAGGATTTCCATTGCCCAGAGCTTTCCGATGAGAACCTCCTAACTCTGGTCATTTACAAATTCTAAGTGTTAGCCTCCATGCTCCCGATGACCATGACTGTTACAATAAGTTACAAAAGATGTTTTTTGAGGCCTTTGACTAGGGAGTTTTTTTATGATCCATTTAAAAGAAGTGATCTCAAACCAAAAATGGTGTGAAAAAAAATCTACAATGCCATAGTAACAAATTTACTCCCAGCTAGAACAGGAATAAATTTGCCACTTTCAAGTGCAATATTTGATATTAAGCTTCTACATGGCCCCCTTCTGTTTCACCTAAAGATTTCCCTAATAATTTCTCCACTGCCTTGCACCCTTTCAGGACAGGCCTATCTGATCAACTTCTCATCTCTTCCACTCCAACATCCCAGAGACTATCTGTCATTTCCCACTTTAGAGACTGGCCCAGGAGCACATTTTCCAATTCCACAGAGATTTCAGAGATGGAGACTCTGGGATCCCACCTATGCCTTTACCTCTCTGATCACTGTAAGTCTCCCATCCATCCCCTCAGGGTGCCTTATAAAGATTTTCAAACCCAGAGCCTAGGGCAAAAGGAAAAGCCTATCTGGTCCGAGAATATGGAGGCTGACAAGTCTATTGCGCTGCAGATAGATGCCAGAAGCCCTTGAGCAAGGACTTTGAGGAGTGCAGAGGTGGGCAAGAGATATTGATCATCATTCCATCGCTAAGGGTGTCACAACCACTATTAAACAGGAAGCTGCTACAGTCTGCAAAGTCATCACACCAAGGCATATTTTGTTGCATTCTGCACTTGACTTGGATAAGGCTGGGAAAAATGGTGTGGGTACATCCTCAGCAACCAGGACTCTCTACCAGCCAGGAGACTTTTTAGCATCATGATCATGCACATACATTAGAGGCTCCTTCCAGACAATGCAAAAGCAGCTGGTGACGCTCATATTACCATGGCTGTGGACTGCACCATGCCCAGATGTGAGAAAATGTTCCTTTCCCTTCCTTTTCCTTCTTACTTTATTTTCCCCTGGTATCCTCCTCACATAGAGGCTGTTGGCCAAACCAACACACAAAGATCTCCTCCCTTATCCCAGACTTGTTATCTGGCTTAGGCAGACACCCAGGTCTCTTCAGACTCCAGAGTTTTCAGCATGCATGCCAGGAACCAGCCATGCTTCGTGCACGCCTTTCTCCTCCTGACCTACCCCTGACATCCCCAGGCTGCTGAACTCCAAAACATATTTTTCAGTTATTCAGAATCCAATTGTTTATCATAGCAATACCCACCAGGGTTCACAGAGGAGCCAATAGGATTAGAACAAGCCTTCTAATTTACCACTGAAAGCATTGGATAGAGCAAACATAGGCCAGTGCCTGAGCACAAATGTTCTGCTGACCCTTACCCTGCCAAAGCCCAAATTAACTTTTTTTAGGAGAGCAAAAACACTGTTAGTCACCAGTCACTGCAGATAAGCATTTGTAATCTGACAGCCTTGGGTCATGTTTGCTTGGGAGATAAGTTGGAGGCTGAGGCACAGGAAGTACTGTGGCCAAGCTGTAATGTTTGTGATGGTGCCTGGCCTGTTCTCAGTTCCTGAACTAGCAGCATCCCTTTTCCAGACCTGCAAGAGCCCTGGTGGTACCAGTTTAACACTACAGGGCAAATCTTTGTGAAGATGCCCTTCTGCCACATCAACTGGGAACATATCAGTTATAACAAAAATTTTCTCTGCTCTTGTACAACCGATCACCTGTACGATGCTGTTCAGACAGCCTGCCTGCACCACCACTCTTATAGAACCACCACCAACTACAAACCTTCCCTTCTTCTTTCCCACCCACCATGACTACAGGAGGATTGTTCAAAAAGCAGTGTATACCACACTAAGAAAAGTCTGGGGTTTCAGGAAGCCTACCTAGAGCACCAGCAGTTATGCCAGAAAAGAACTCCTAGGCTTCATGTCTCTCAGGAAAAAATATTTGTGAACATGACGCCCTAGAAATGATTGGGAGATC
This sequence comes from Cygnus atratus, assembly GCF_013377495.2. Lineage (NCBI taxonomy): Eukaryota > Metazoa > Chordata > Aves > Anseriformes > Anatidae > Cygnus > Cygnus atratus. The sequence goes on from NC_066363.1 coordinate 15,135,397, forward strand.
AAGAACTTCACTCACAGGCTACTGAAAGAGGAGAGTTTGTTACATTCTCTTGTGTAATAAACACAAGACAACAACAAACACATCTGCTTGTTACACTCACCTTTCAAGGTAGGCACCTCAAAGCTTGTTGGTGAATGGAGCTCACTGCTTAGCTGAGAGCCAAGTAGGAACCGAGTCCAGCAAGAGCTGGTAGACTCAGCTCTCTTTGCAGAATAGCATATAAATCCTTCTTTTTTGTACTTGCGTTATGTGTTTGTTTTAAAGCCTTGTCCAAGTATTCAGTGTCTGGTTCTGTCCCAGAAAAATGTGTTTTTCTTGTGATTCAGGAGGTTTATTGTTCATTTTACCCGGCACCTACAGAAATCAATTGATGAATGGGACTTCCAAGGAATGGCCTATCCATGTGTGGCTGACAGACCAAACGTACTTGGATTGCTGGCAGTCAAAGGAGTTTGCCTACAGCAGACACAAGTTTTATGGGGGGAAAAATCAATAATTAAACAGGATTAAGGAGTGAGGTAGAATAACAAAAGATGTCCTCAACCAGTACAGATGTGGGCCAAGCTCCAGATAATTAGTTGACCAGCCTTTTGAGACACAAAGACTTTTTTTTTTTTTTCTAAGAATTGCCCACATATAATTGCCATATTGCTTTTTTAATAGGAAGCATTATGGCTTTCAGAAAGCTTGTGCTGCTTAGCAGATGTCACCAACCTCTGGGACTTTGGCCTTAACTGCTCCTCTTTTCCATGATGCTCACTGTCACTGTCAGTCACTGGAAGGAGGTTTCCTCTGCTAAATGCAGACATTTACAGTGACTTACTCAGGCTGCACTTATAATAGTGGATATCTGTTCATTATGTCTAGTTCTCATGGAAGCCTGTGGTGGGCAGCTTGCCTGCAGATGTCTGCTCTGTGGGCAGCTAGAGTTAACTGAGATGAATCTTAACTTGTTTGTTTGCAGTACAGTCACTTCCAACAAATCCACCTTTATTTTCTGTATTCTTAACAGACCAGAGAGAGTTTCAATGCAAACCATCTTCATTAAATGTCTGTTTACATTCCCATCTTTGGGTAGATTGCTATCATCCTCCCAGAAAATGATGCAAATGTCTGGTCATCTGAGTGTTTCAGAAATCCCGTTCTTGGTCCCTTAATCTTGGAGATTTCTGATTAGCTGCCTCGAATATCCCATCAACCCCAAGGAAAATATCCCATGCTGCAGTGAGAAAGATCAGGCATAACTGGTGGGAATCTTTCCTTCGACTCAAACAGATTTTAGCTCATAGTCGATATTTTCAAATGGAAACACAACTGGACAGCTGTCCATTTCCAAGACATTTCCTAATTTGGGACATAACTGGAAAGGATCTTAGATATTTGATTTAGGGGTTAAGTACTGCTTTGACTAATTTGGCTATTTGAACTTGCCAGATGCAAATGCGGACATTTCGTAAAGCACCTGCTGTCTCCAGGGATATTTGTGAAAATGAGGTGCTGTCTCTCTTGAGGCTTATCTTGGCAAACAGAACTCAGTAAACCAAAGCCCAGCATTGCAAAATGTCTTTTACTTTTTTTACATGTCTGCTTTTTAAAAATAAAAAATAAAAAAATCCGTGAGACCAAACAGATCCAAATTAAGTTAAATCAACTGAAGGATGCAGAGAGAGAAAAAGAGGAGAAGAATATTTCAAACAAGCTATTTTTGGTTTTGCCTTCACAAAACTCTTTTTCTTTCTCTCTTTGTTTATGTGGCTGAGCTCAACCTCAGCTAGAACAGCTGATTCCAATAAAGAAGTACTGGCAGCTTTCAGACCTGCTTTCCCCCTTGAATCTAAGAGGAAAACAGAGAAAAGTTTGCAAACTTTTCCAAGTGGACCTGGAGGGGCTTGTTTTCTAGAATTTGAATGTCTGGCAAAAGAACTCATGCTAATTATAACATCTCAGTGCTCTCAGCTTCCCAACCCCTTTCCTGGCCTTTCCCCAGAGCAAGAGAAGGAATGTGCAAGACTCCTATTGCCAGTTAATGGTAAACTCAGGAGCCCCCATTTCTTCCCTTTCTCCAGCTGAACCCACACCTGCCTTGGACAGGTCCATCCATAACAGCTGTGAAATGCATGTTTCATCCTTGTAGCTTGGAAATGCTAAGATGTGAGACCACGGCAAATTGAAAGCCTGTATCCTGCTAAGACAATTTGTCAGTCTTCATTTGCGGCAAGCTGTGTGGCAGTGCCACTACTAGTTAAAGGGTCAGAATGACTTTCATTTTAGATTACCTGTTCTTTTTGAGGGCCCCTCTGCATTTCCACTTGTGGGATATATTATTCCTTCTGCAATGAGCCACAGATCTACTTTGAAAAGCTAAGCCCATAATAGACTGCTTGAGAATGAGCGTAAGGATGACTTGACTACCTGCTTCTTATTAGGGACTCTATCTTCTCAGTGGCTGCCTTGATGCAGCAAAGAGCAGCTGGAAATGTGCTGTATATCTTCAGACAAAACCTTTCTTTTGCCTAGGCAGACCGAGTATGAGAAAATAGCTAAATGTTTTTGGCTTCTTAAATATTCTCCATAACAATGCATTACAAAGGACATGATTTTTGAATCTGGCCAAACAGCACATGGGTCCATTGTGAGAGGAGCGTGAAGGATCCTGCTATATATATATATATATCTGGAAAGCTGGGTACAGCAGGGATACAATAGGATTCCAGGAACAGATGAGCATCCCCCCAGGGACTCCGATTTGGGCTGGGACTGAGATGTCCTGAGGAACAATTACACAGCTGGCCTCACTTCCTTTTCCTAATGTATCTGTAGCACATCATCCAGTGCAATCCCTTGGATGTCATGTTGTACCCATATGCCAAGAGAATCTGCAACTACACAATTAGGGCTGCTTTTTACAGTTCTTTATGTACAGCAGAATAGCAGAAAGCAGAACCTGACCCAGAAAGCTTACCTTGTAAAAGAATCTATTGTTCAAGCTGGAACTTTGCAATGCTTTTAATAATTATTATTTTCTTACTATTATTTTCACTTAAATATTAAGCCTTTTATCAAGACCTAGTAGTTTATTTCTCATTTTCTATTTTTCCTCTGAACATTATTTTCTACCCATTTATTTCTCAGGTCTCTCTCTTTTTTTTTCTTTTTTTTTTTTCTTTTTTTTTTTCTTATGTCTAATGGTTTGCTTACACTTTTAAAGTAAATGGTGAAAAAGTATGGGAAATATATAATAAATCATGCTCCAGCTACCATCTCTGGGGGAAAATGGAGAAATCAAATAAAATGGTATTGCCTTGTGGGCCCTGATAATGGGTCTATGTCTCTGCATGTATTCTTCACCTTTTTTGCTGTTTCCACCTTCCAACATTTGTAATTTGTGTCCCAGGCTCCTAATACATTATTCAAACAATGAGTATCTCCTAATTTCCAGTATCTCCTCTGATAACCTTGAGCCTCTTTTATCTCAAAAACTAAGCAAATGAGCCTGTTTTATTTTTACACGCTGTTTGCTGAGCTTCAGCTAAGCTTCAGTTCTGAAATAGCCAGACTTACTGGAACCACAGGTTTGAATACATGTAGGTTAATCTTTCCAATGCACAAAAGCGAAGTCCAACAGTCCTGCTCAAACAATAATTTCTTTCTGAAAAGCACCCCAGAAATGGCAAGTTTTGCATGGGCACCTCAAAATCAGGTTTTCTTAGAGGTCTGCTCTTCTCAGAGAAGATGGGTAAGTTCTAAAGTCAGAGCCCCTCAAGAACCATAATCTTCCACTGGCAGGCTCCTTTCTTATTAGAGCTCAGAAGATAAAGTGTGAGTATGCACAGATTTCTGCTGCATCAGCGCAGCATAAAGAAAAAAGTAGTTTCTCAAGGGAGAAATTAAGCCAGTTAGTATACCGTAAATCCAAACCAACACTCTAAACTCCACCCAAAAATCAATAAGCAATCAACATAGATCACAGGGTACCCAAAATATAATCATCTCAACATTTCTCCAGTGAACAGCTGGAATCCCTTCCTCTACACCAACAAAATTATTTTAACAGATTTAAGAAGCAGATTTTACTTAAACCATTTTATTGTGGTTTTGCACCTATGAATGAAGATTGCACCTTCTTGTCCACATATAAAGGTAAGAAAGGTGTTCCGGCTACTCCTAAGACAGTCAAGAAATAACTGAGAATCAAATCAGACTATTCACTGGTAAAATAAAAAACAAATGGTTGACAAACACCTGCAATCCAACAGGAAGAAACATTATTTGTAATAAACCCTGTTTTGTTTGATTTTTAACAGTCTTAGCATTGTGACAGGATAAAACACTGGTGATGCCGGGGTTGGGTTTAGACTTTTGCTCTATAGGGAAATCCTCAAAGAAGGTCAAAGAAAGAACAGCTAGCTTTTATCTGAGGAAACAAACAAACAACAAAAAAGTAACCTTTCAAATAAAGGAAACTCAGCATAACCAAGGACAAATGAATGTTAAATCACATTAAATTAATTAAATGTTAAAACTTGTGTACAAAGACTCTATCCTCATCCAGTGCATCCTTGCTTCCAGGCAACTCCATGACTGTGGAGTAGCAGCAAACTCTTCCCTGTGCCCTTTGGATTCTAGGAAATCTGTTGTCATCATCTCTAAGGCCTGGATGGCTTCTCACAGCACCATGCTGCAAGCATCCAGCTCCCTGTGCCTTTGACAAGTTCATGCTGCAGTTTCTCCATCCCATTGTGCCCAAATATGCTCAGCTGCCTAGGGGGGAGGAACAATCTCCCCTTTTCCCATGCCCTACCCAGCCAGTCACTTAAGGGAAGGTAAATATAATTGTGAAGATACCAGTAAAGCAAATGCCACCCAATACAAGCTTTAACTTTCATGTATCTATGTGAGAATACCAGCCAAACCCAGGAACAAGCATTTAACAGTGCCATCTGCAGCAGAAAAAAGAAAAGATAAAGCAAGTGTGTCTGTGCACTGAAGGCAAGGTAACCAGGTGTTCATACCAGCACCTTCAATAGCTTGTTTTCAAGCAGAGCAAGAGAAACAGAGCAGAATAAACTCTTGCAAAGAAATAGTCCTCAGAGGAGAGAAACCAACTGTCTGACATTACTCACTAGAACTGTCTAGTATAAGAGCAGATCAGTGCATACCACTTATGTTTGGAGATATTTTAACAGTATCCCATGGATAGCCAAAGGGATATGCATAACTGCTGTGACTTCATCCATCAGTACAGGAGAAATCAGCTACTAGATAAAGTCCACCCTCACACTGTGCCCTGACTGGAAATGTTTATATGTGAATATATAATGTACATACATGCGGGTACACACAGATAAAACCTGTAATTTTGGTCTCACCATGACCTTGTCAACAAGCTTCATCACAAATGAAAGAGCTAACATAAAGCAAAGCTGGGCAGCCCACCTGTGCCTGCTGATGGTGTCATTAATACTAACCATATCACTGCTGCTATAAGCAAAGCTGCTTGCCTGGGCTCATGAAGTAACTCTTCCATTTGCACAGGACCTCATACCTCCTGCTAGGATTTAATAGCTGTGAAACTCATGTTTTCAGCCTCCAAGTCATGGCCCAAATGTCACCAATCTTTTCACTGCTGCATAGACAGGGACAAAAATGAAGCAGAAAAAAAATGTGGTGTTTCTGCTGGGAAGCTATTGCACTACCTCCACACAGACCATGTTGTTCTGAAAGCAGCTTGATTTTTCTCACAAGGATCTCATGTCAGTCATGGAGTAGAGCCAAGGTTGGATTGTTCTCTAGATATCTGTAACCTAAAGCAACTAGGGGTTTTTTAAATCCTATGTGCAAGATACCTCTTCTTTGCTTCCAATATAGCAGTGGTATTAGAGTTTTTAGCACATTTTTGCTGCAGTCAGGTAGCTGGGTAGTCATTGTGGGCTCTGCCTACTTTCTGGCCCTCTTGGACTGTTCTGGATGACCCCAATCAATGTGATCTCCAAGTGCAAAGTTATGGAGGAGGATATCTCAGAGTAAAATCTAGGTCTAAATCCATCAATATAGCGCCCATGGGAGGAAAAATATCTTCGTCAGGGTTTCTATCTTCTAGCACAGGCCATTAAAACAAGAGTCCAATGCTGACAGTAGATTCATGACCAAATTTCTGATTAACAGCCTAAAGGAAAAAATAAAAAATAAAATAAAAAATAAAAGTGTCCAGACCCGATCTTAGGTCAAACAGCTCAAAGAATCTTCAGACTCCAAACAACAGCTAGGTTACAATGGGCTGCTAGAAAGCCCTGAGCTGCAGCAAAGCAATGAAACAAAGCTCTCCAACTCATATTTCCCTTCTCTTTTGACTCCCCTTCTGCAGAGACTGAATAAGTCCCTAACCACCTGTCAAGTCATGCCTTGCCTCCTGTACTCTTGGCATCTTGCTCTTTTCTTCCTACATGTCACTCATGTGCCAGCAAAGCTGGCCGCCCAACTTCTGCTATGAGTCATCACTCTGAAAAACACTGCAGAAGATCCCCACTTCTTCCAACCATTTCAAAGAGACCTTCAATGGCTCTTACAGTTGCTGATATTTTTTTAATAGGTGTGATTTTTTTTGTCAGTTGCTAATCTGCAGAGAAGGTTACAAACTCTGTGAACATACACACTGCTGAAAGTTCTGTTACTGGTGTATGTTTTAAGTTATAACAAAGACTTGTGAGAGAGGAAAGTGTCCCAACTTCTAATTGCAAAAGCAAAAATCTTCACAAGGGAAGCAGTAGAAAAGATCAAGGAATTTGGCAGTGTATATATTCTGGAAATACAAATGATTTTCATATTCTTTCAAGGGTGTATAAAAAAGAAATATTAAAGGAGAGAAAAAAAAAAACCTTTTACAATAACTTTAGAGATTATACCTAGTCCTGATGTTTCAGTAATCGAATGCTTTATCAAGCAAAAAGAGATTTTAATTTGCTATTTTAAAAGCTCACCAGCTGGAAATAGTCTAATCTCTAAAGGAAGCAGAGCCAGATGCATAGGACAAGAACAGTAAAAGCTCTAACCCAGCAGACTTCCTCTTATCTTCACTGGTAAGAGGAAATGAATGAGTCAGCAGATCAGAGAGGGAGAAATGGACTGTGTCACTCCAGTAATTCTAAAACATATGAACCCAAGAAAGTGTCTCAGTTATCAGGCAAACTTTTAACACTAATGAAGAATTTCATTGGAAGTCAATGGAAGGATTTCAAGTTTGAAAGCATAATAAGCCAGAGGTTCTTTGTATGGGTCATTATTTTGGATCTTGATTTAGTAATAATGCCTAGTTCTCACATAGCATTTTTTATCATTTGATCAGAAACTGCTTTACCAAGGAGTTCACTGGTTTTTGTTGCTATTAAATAGAAGAGAAAAATAAGTTACAAAAAGAAATGAATCTTGTTTGATAAGATGTTTCAAGAGCTACAGGAGACTGTTTTGTGATCTAGCATAAAAGAAAAAAGACAAGTTTCTATCTTTGCTTTTGATGGATTAGATTGCACTGTTCTCGCATTGGTAAGCATGTTAGCTAAAATTGCAATGTGTTTCTTAAATGGCAGCAAACTGTCAAATAATATATGATTAATTTTGTGTTGAAAAATTGTTAAAAATAAAAATGTTCAATGGAGATATATAACCAGACCTTGTTTAAAGTAAAATTTCAAATGTTCCAGAAAATTTTAGATAAATATTCCATACATCAAAGGGTTAATTCAGTTTATCTTAGCTATTAGTTTGATTCTATAACTGTAAATTTCACAACTTCTCACAAGTTTTTAAATATTCATTGTTCTTACACAATCTGAAATGTTCTCAAAATACAAATATCTTTCAAAGTACTTCGGCATTTTCACTTGTGACCATAGATATGTATGTTAAATAAAAAAAGTTTGTTCCACAGTTCCACTAAAGTTATTGCCTAAACCATCTCACGTCTGCTAGGAGAGTTGAATTTTTAAAACTTCTTCTATTATTTAACTTTGCTTGTGTAGAACCCACATAATATGTTTCTGGTGACCTCTAAATCATAGGTACCTAAAATTAATCCAGATAAGAGCTTTTACCATTTTCCCATTTCCCCACAGTAAATGACTTGAGAGAATTACTAGCTGACCAACTACAACAATCTAAGCATCATAGCAAGGTACATATATTGAGGATCATAGGAGGGTATATATATATTTTTATATATATAAAAAGGTGGCTTCATGAGACATGCAATGTTTTTAACATTTTTTGGTAGCCTGTGAGAAGCTGAAATTAGACACCTATAGTTTTCATGTTGGTCTGGAATGGTAAGAGAAGTGTGGCTCTGGTATTTAGAGCACGTGAATTGCTTTCTCTAAGGAGCTCTGACAATCTGTACATGTGAGAAGAGTAACCCCTCTTATTATACAACCAGGCCTCAGAGGTGTAGGGTGAAATTCTCCTGTCTGCAAAGCAGATCCATACCAGGGAAAAAAAAAAAAAATAAATCCAGAACAGTTTTTTCAAGTGCATGCCAGGAAATCTGCTACCTACAAAAATAATAGCATTTATACCTCAGCTTGTTTAAACCTTTTGTCCAAGAAATAGTAGTGGTCACAGTAGTATGCATTGTGACAGCATTGACATTGTGCTCTCTGAGCGTGGATTCCTGTCTAGTTCCACAGGCATCACACTGAGAAGTTACATTTCCTTTCCATAATGAAAATATATATGCCTACTGCCTCCATGGTGCTCACCAGGCAGTAAGGGCGGCTGTCAGGGAGAGAGGATGTTGCCTCCCTGCCCCCTGCTCCTTTCTTTGCCACTTTTTGTTCACTCTCATTGATAAAGTCAACCTGGAAAGTGTGGACCCATTAAGAGATTATTCCCAAATTTTTAGATTGAGAATCATCAACAAGCACATCTGGAGAATATTGGAAAAAAAAAAAAAAAAAAAAAAACAGACATGCAATCACTGGTAGCTAATTCTCACATAAATGAAACAATGCCAGTGAGACTCTCAGCTGCTTTGTCAAGAGTCGAGTCACTCAGGCATGGCGTTCAGCTTTGGTCCAAAATGAGCTTTCTCTAACTGAATGGCTTGCTTTAGCAGGGTAAACAGTGACCACCTGCTATTCTTTGAGCTGCAACCAAAGCACAAGGAACACTTTTTTATTTTAACTAGCTTGCAGCCTGAGTTACATATCCCAGTGCATATTAATCAGTAAATTTAGAGCTGTGGTGCTATCAAAAATTGTAACATTTAAAATTTATTTTCATAAAATACAAGGCCAAAAAGAGTGTTAATCTTTCACGGGATAAAAACATGTCATTTCCTTGTGGGAATTAAAAGGTAGACATAATCTATAATTGACTTATAAAGTAGACAATAAGGCAGTCAGCTTTATCCAGGAATAATATATTTGGCATTTTAGAGGAGCATTTTCTATGAATTATTTGCAACACGGGTAGAACTATGCCTTGCTTGTGAAATTATTTCCTGGCATTTGTCAAAGCTCTTTTCCACTAATTAACTAAATATCTTCAATCAGTGATTTCTGTTTATTTATTAAATAGGCATTGTAAGTCATGTTGCCAAGTTGTCATTTATTTTAAAGAAATAATATTTAGAAACCAAGTTTAGAACTAGGTTATATATATTATACTTTTCAAGGTACCATTCAAGTTCTAGTAAAAATTACTTATCTCAGTATTTATCTCTTACTGTTCTGCAACATGTGATGGGATTTCCTCTCTGGAATCCAATCTGTTCTCTCGTAGACCATCTTTCCAGTTGTATCTTCTTTACAGAACATGACATTTAAGTGCCTTAGACAGTTTTTGATTGGTCAGTGCTTTCCTGTCATTTGGTCTTCTTAACGTGAAATAGGCTGGAAAGTTTGTACCAGTACTTCCAAAAAGAAAGAGAACACCAGTCCTGACATGTACTAGGAAAGTTCTTTTTAATTTTAACTGTATTATGCAAACATAAAACTGAAGTAGGAAGTCCAGTTACTATTCCTCATTTTAATTATGCTTTAGATGGAATGATTGATTCAAGATGTGCTAATGAGATGAGATGTTTATGAGTTGTTATGTATTAATGTAATACTTTAAAAGTTCAAGATGCCATGCCAAAATATACATTTGTACACAGAAATCAATATGCATTTTTTGACAAATAGACATTTTGGGGGTAAAGATGAAACTACTGTTTAACAAGGTACGATGGGCCTGCACAGAAGAATAAGAAAACCAGAGGACCCAGCTCTCATGTGAATGAATATCTGCTTTTGTGCCCCTCTTGGACTCAGAGAACGATGCCTATTTGCCTTCTTCAAATAGGTTTCAGGTCTGGAATTTCATAGTCATCTAGGGAATGCTGGTGGGACTTACACAGGAGAAAGTGATTTTTCTCACGGGAGTAATATTAACTGCATTTTCTCTGTCTCTGGTGTACATGCTGGAGAAAGTAAACATAGGTGTCAGGGAGCTGTGGGCCACACAGAGAGGTGCCAGGGGCTGAGGGCTCCCTGAGGAGTCAGGGCAGGGCCTTGCAGGCAGGGCCCATCTCACTGCCCCCTCTGGGAACAGGGCAGCCAGGGTGCACCAGAGCAGCCCCAGCCCTGGGCATCAGGCACTGTTGTGGGGATGGGTGGAACAATGGCCCTAGGGGCTAGGACCTAGGGGCCTAGTTGGCCCCATGGCACAAGTCCTGCAGGGTACAGCTGTGCGGCTGGAGATGGCAGCCCAGGACTGGGGCAGGGACTGATGGCCCTGGGCTGGGCTGAGGTGGGGCGAGGGGAGTGTCTAAGGCCTGTGGGTGCCCTCAGGGCCTTAGTAGTGTGAAAAATCACTTGTTAAAAAAAAAAAAAAAAAAAAAAAAAAAAAAGGATTTAAAATTATAACTGTGTGGTCAGTTGTCTTTAGAACAAATATAACAAATATTTCTAGGCAGGAGCATCACAAGAAAGTAGATGTAGGGGTGAAAGTCCTGAACACTCAAGGCCAGTGCTTTGCTCCATGTTTGCCATAAGACAACAAGGAGCATCCTGTCCTGTTCCAGTGATAGCAGTGACAGACTAGAGGCGGTCTCACCTACTGACTGTTTTCAACCAGAATTTGTAGAAGCACTTTGGAAAAAAAGATAAAAAACATTAGTACATTAAAAAAGCATACATCTACAAACTTGGGAATGACTGGGTGGGTAGAAATTTTTCAAGAGAAAGGTCGTACTAAGTACAATATGTACAATTTTCATTGTAATGAAATGAATGCAAGTACAATTTTCATTGTAATGTTGGTATTAACTAGTGATTAGTTTCTGTAACACTACCTCTGAATTATTTAAATAAGCAGGATAGCTTTCCAAATTTTGAGTAGGTGACCTGAAGTGTTCTTTATAGCTTCATGCATTTGAAAAAATAAATAAAAAAAATAAATGTAAATTGGTCAACTAAAAGTGATTTTTCCCCCCGTAAATCTTGTTTTGATCAATTTTCTATTTAGCTTTTTCATTACTGTTGAGTATTAGTCTGCTGCATTCAAAGAATTATCCACAGTGATAGTATCTGTTAAAAATCTGTTTACAATGCCTGTGTACTTGGAGAAGAACTTATGCCTTTTGTGCACAGCCACTGTCTTTCACTGACACTCATTTTTATTTATTTATTTATTCATTTATTTATTTATTTATTATTAAAATGCTATGTTATTCTGTAGTTATTCATGACTGGAGGATCTTCCCGTAGCTCTTCAGAGTCAATTTCAAAACAGACTATGCCAAAAGTTCTATAACATACAGAGACTTAACAGTGACAGACAACACGTTCATCCCCATTTTCAGATCCATACTGCTGAACTTACGTTTGTCCCAGTACTGATCTTAAGAAGATTTTACTCATTTATGAGGTACCTAACCCTTTTCCATTTCTCCATTGTGTAAACATGTCATGTGTTTCTAACCTTCTTTGATCAGCCATTAATCCATAAGAAAAATTCCTCTGTTATCCCTTGAGTGCTTAGTTTCTTTAAAAGAAGTTTTGTCAAATGCTTTTTGATAATCTGCACACATTATACCCTTTGGATCAGCCATATCCACATGTTCATTTATTCTTTAATGAACTATAATAAATCTATGACTTCCATCAAAAGCTTATTGCCAAATATGTCATATTCCTCACAGTATTACCAAATTTATTCATTATCATTTTTTTAATATCTACTGCTTTTCTGACAATACGACAGATGTAAACAATAATCACCAGTGTCAATTAGCAGTTCAAAAAATTATATATATATATACACACATATATATTGAAATTCTTTAGAGAGTGTTACTAGGTTCTATCAATTTATTATTAAGTGTATCAATTTATCTTAAAACTCTTTCATTGGCACATCACACATCAATCTGAAAGATTTCCTCATTCATTGTAAAGTGTGGCTGTGATATAGGAACAAATCAGTCAGCCTTTCTGCAATCACTTATATTACATGAATATTCCTATTTTTTTCTGAGCCATACCTTGGAACTGAACTAGCTTTCTTATTTTGATAGGTTTGAAAAAGAAACAGCTTCTGTATCACTAAAGATTAGTTTTTCCAAATCTTTTTTGCATGTTTCTTGTGATTTTGGTTTTAACAAATCTAGGACTGTGTGCCTTTCTAGTCTTCTTTATTATCATTTCCACTTTTTGATTTTGAGCCTCTTGTGGAATTTATCCATATACATGTAGTTTCTGTTTCATTTACTCTAGCTTTCTCCTTTTTTTTTTTTTTAGTTTTATTCCCTTTCTAAAATTCCTTTAATTACCTTTTTTAAAAGACATTACTTAGAAACCTTCTCACTCTCCCATGTGGAATTTGAATACATATCATTTGAGTAGTGACCAGTACAAATTCATGCTTTTATACTTACATGTCAGTCTTCTTCAAACATGTAAACTCTGACAGAAGAGAATAAATATTCTCCCTGTTTATTGTGATCCATAAAATAATAACAATCATAATAAAAGATGGACTTAAGTTGCAAAGTTTACTTTTTCTGTCTATAAAGAAATTTAAGCAATTGTCAAGGAAATTTGCATAAAAACAAACAAACAAAAAAAAAACAGGTCATCAAATACGTATGATGGTTTGGTATGATTCATCTTAACATAATAGATGGAAATGGATACTAGGTGACTTCCAGTACTGGTTCATTCTCCAGTTCATTTTCTATAGCTGTACAATCCTTCATCCAATTTAACATGTATGTTTCCACATTGTTATTGAAGTCCCCTTGTACAGTGTATTGTTTTGATACACACAGAAAACGTGTAAAACAGGAGCCAAGCTGACTCCGTCTCAGAGAAGTTACAGGACTGGTAGGTGTTAAGCGAACACATCCAAGAGAAAGGAGATCCTTTAGGGCTTCTATCTGAGCAGAGAGCACACCACCAACAGGTTTATTCTTTATGTCTTCAGGTGTGGATGGAGGCTTTTAAACAAGGTTTTTATACATTTATGGAAATAAATTAACAGTAGGTGGCCTGAAAATCTCACTAACAAATCTCAAATCTCTGAGCTGGAATTTGAAGGCCAAGTCAATTCAATCATCACATGATTGTTAGCTTCAAGAGAGTGAGACTTTGCTATTTCCTAATTTTCCCATTCACCTGGGCCTACTTAAATAATCAAGTTTTTATATTTTTTCATATAATTTATAGCCTGATAGTTCTCATGTGATAAAACTCTAGAATTAATATAACTAACAGATACAATGGATTCTCTGATTAATAGATCCCTGTATCTCTGGCAATATTTAGCAGGCAGCAATAATATACTGCTTTTTAATTAGCATCTACTGAGAGAATTTTTTTTCCATTTCAGATTATTATGGCTATTATTCATATTCTTTTTATGGATGGAAACCTTAAAATGTTTAGCACTCTTGTTTTGTAGGAACTGTGAGATTACTTGGAAGTGTCCCAAGTTTTTTTCTGGTTCCTCTACTACCTTTTCTCTTCTGTCATAGATCTCTCTTTCAAGGGAGAATCTTCACTAATATGCGCCCTTCTGTCATATCTTTGACTTTGCTTGTGACCTTGCAACCAGCTGTATCTATTAGTGAAATTCTAAATTCTGTACATGTTTTGACTGACTCACGTGGGCCCTTCTAGTTCCTTCCTACCCTCTTTTGAGACTTTCCTTTTACTCTTAACTTCACACTCCTTCAAACAAATCCCATTGAGCTTCCTGCTTTTGTCCCATCAAACTATTTGTGGAACAGTAACAGATGTTGCAAAGTCTGCATAATACTTTGAACCTGTACATTTCTTTCCCCAGATCATTTAGTGCATGTGATATTGGATATCAGCAGCCAGCCTAGAGGTGGTTCACTTTTTGGCTAAGGCCCTTCAACAGAAGGGTAGAATAACAAGAGAAGTGTCTGGGGCAGAGGGTAAGTCAATGGTGGGCAGTGGAGTCAGGCAATGATTCTTACCAGAGCAGTTATAGAAGCTGGAGGTTAACATCTCTGCTTCAGTTTACACTCCTTACTTTTTTCCAAACTGATTTGTCCCTCCATAATTAATACTAAGAAATAGTCATAAGCAACATTAGAGTACCACCACTTATGATAATGCTAGTATCCCTTTAATACACATCTATAAAAAATCACTCTAGGCCATAGGTGCTTAGCCTTTTGTGCTGAAAAACACAACATTTGCAAATCTGACAGCCTGAGAGATGAACTTGATTTGCATAAATGTTTTAATAAATTTGCATATACTTGTCCTGCAAATAAGCAGTAAGATCCAATACTTGTTATTAAGGCTTAACTGATGATAGTAGATGATGATTAAATTTAGTGACAACAGAAAGAAGAAAAGACAGAGAGTAAGTCATGTTACCTATAAACTTTATGTGCTGTTCTTTTGCTGAATATTTGATTTAAAAATGAATTCTGGCCAGTCTGAGGATGATTCCATAAGGAACATACATAATTCCAGTCCAGATCAAATCATTTATGGCTTAAATTTGCCTTATGTTACTAGAGGTTGATGGATTTTCAATACTATTCACCAGTTCTGTATTAAGCTCTTTTTTAAGTCACCTTTCTTTCCAGGAGATTTCTATTTCTCGTTAAATATAAAACAAACAAAAAAGCTAACACAACAACAACAACAACAAAAACAACAAACAACACACCAAAGGCATGAAAAAATGAAATATGTTGTCTTTTAGCTTTGTTATTTTCCCTTTCCCTTTCCTCCTCTCTTACCTTCTTCTACCTTTTTCATTCTTGGTCCTGCATTTGGGGCAGCTCTTAGACAGTTGTTGCAATTTCAGCATGAGAACATATCAATGTTCCTCGCTAAGCCCAAGAATAATGAAAAGAGAAAACAGTTTTTTATACAAGCGAAGTTCATTATAACAGCCTTTAGTAAGAGCTGACATGACTATGCCCTAGGAGGGCTTTGAAGGGCTCTTCTGAACAAAGCTATTTTCATCCTACAGAGAAAGGCCACTTTTCAGAATGATGACCAAGAAATGGATTTGGACTGGAGCTTCTTCTGCTAACAACAGGTCCAAAGGAATGAGTACTGAGGCTTTATGAACTTTATGATAGAAATGTAATACAGGTGGAAGCAATGATGTTCTTTCACAACCACTGCTTTACGCACTTATGATCCCTTAATGGTGGGAGAGGTACTGACATCCTAAGGGAATCCTGGTGTTGCTTTGAAGAAGCTGGTCATGGTCAGTGATCAGAGATTGGTGCTTGCTATAGCACAGATGTCCCTGTCAGATAAGTCTGTCTCCACAAGATTTAGGGGTGGATCACTCAGACTGTTCCCCAAAGCTAAGGATGTGACCTGTTTTTCCAGTGAAAGAGATTTTCTTACCCCTTTACACAGATTGTTTTCATGGGAAATGGCAGTAGAAAAGCACCGTCTTTTTAAGTTTCATATTGTTAATATGCTTTTACTTTGCTTTACATCCGCTTTTAAGATACAGGTGTATATTTACTTCCATGTAAGTAAATATATCTGCAGAGTGTCAGCACAACGTATTTGTACAGTGCTGCCAAGATGCTCATAACACCAGTACTGTTTTATCTGTCTCAGACAGCCTGTGAATTTAGTCATGGCCTTTATTGTCTTTAGCTGATAAATGGCCTCTTCAATAAATATTGTTTTCATTACTTCAAGAATCCAAGGCTTAACCCATAAAATTGACATTGTCATAGAGAGGAGAGCTATTTCACTCTTAGCATACAACAAAGTTAGTGATTTTGTTGGTGGGACTAATTAAATTTTTGTTATATTTATGTTGCAACTGAGGTATCATGGTCAAGATACAATTGCTGGAGCCAGTCAGTTTTATCTAATATTCCTTAAAGAAAGTCAAGGGCATTCAGGGCTTGAGACTTGCATTTATTTTATTTTGTGTAGATAGAAATCTAAGTAAGGTAGATAGAAATCTGAGCTCTTTTCTCAGTGTAAATCTGGAGTAATTCCACTGAAGCCAACCAAGGGAGATGAATTTGTACAAACACAGTAGAGTCAAATTCAGACCTCATAATTTCTTTATTTCTATTCCCTGTGCCATGCTATGAACTTGAAAAAGATAGACGGGTCTCTGTTTTCTTTAATAATATCTGACAGCATCTTCAATAAGCACATGCATCTCCATTAACATTTCTGTACTTCAGGTAAGAAGATGGCCATATTATCACTGGGCCTTGAAATTGCCACAGTGTGCTAAGTTATCTTTCTAAAATATTTCACCATTTCAATAGTAAAAAAGGTTTTGCAGGGAAAAAGTTATAATTCTTTAAGCTTTTTTTTAGTGTTTTTTGGGGCTTTTTTAGTCTGCATTTTGGTAGATACAGGAAGTGGTCAAACCCACAAATATTCTGTCTTTCTAGCTAGAATTTTAAGTGGCATTTGAGGACTGTGCACAGAGTCAGACGGGACACAAGATTTCCTGAAGTCCAACAATCAGGTCAGAGCAGAATCAGAGCAGTTTGGAAATCCTGACTATGTCCACAGCAGTGTGGAGATGAAGAGGACAGCACATGCACAGTGAAAATGGGCCATCTAGGTTGCACTGCATCTTTTGCAAATGTACAGACTGGCTGTGGGAGCACATGAGAGTAAATCACACAGGTCATTTGCTGCCAGACCGTACTGGGTTTGTATACCTCATCCTGTCTCAGAAAACCTGGATGAGGATATGTCAGCCAGTCCTTATCTGCAGTCCCCTTGCCAAGGAGACAGAGCATTGGTCTCTCACTGGGAACTGATCCCCTCTTTCTCTCTAATACAAAGCACAGGCAATTCCCACTGGAGATACAATCTTTTGAGTCTGAATTCACAGAGCCTGGGGCACAGGATGTGGGAGACTCTTCAGTGCCTTTCTGAGCCTGAGATGATTCAGACCCCTATTTCTGACCTCCCAGAAGGGTGTCCTAACCATAAAACTGGAAATGAGGAGCCTCTGAGTTCCTTTATGCAACAGCAATGCTGTAGCTGTATTAAAGCAAGCCCACATCTGTTTCTCTGAACAGCAACTACTACAATAAGAGAGCACAGTTTGACAAGGTGCCTAGATTTTAAGACTTAGATTTTACAAATGTCTTCTCAGGATGTTGCTGCCTCTCAGGGATCTAGGGACTTACACAGTCCCCTAGGTCACTGGATATCACTGGGCGTCCAGTTCCCTGCTCCAGCTTCTGTGGCTGCTTGCGTGCATGTGTCAGTCTCATATGTCTGCATAACTTGTCCTGTTCTGGAGAGTGAGATGGGGTCTGGTATTGAATATGCATCAGAGACACATGGATCTGAGCCCATGGCAACCTTCACAGGACTCCTGTGGTGCAGACAGAGAGGTTGTCAGGCTGACACAGCTGAGTGCCTTGCATATTATAATCTGTCTCTTCTAGTCTCCAGCTGCCTCTGTTACTGATGGCATTGCCCATTGGGGTTTAGATTTGTGAGCAACTTCCTCTGCTCCACCTCACCCTGGTCTTCAGATCTGTATTTATGAAGTCAGTTTAGTAAAACTATATTAAATAGCACCATTGCACCACACACTTTCACCATTCTTTTATGTCTGTAATAGTTTAACCAGGGCCAATAACATTTTGTAAATGACTTGCAGCAAATGTGGTAAGTGCTTAAACAATAGACTCCATCAGTTCCAGAGAAGCTGTTTTATTCTACTAAGTCAATTATCAGTGGTTTCAAAAGTCCCTAAATAAGTAGTTGTCTGACAGATCATAATGGCTCCTTCTGTTACTCTATGAGAACTCATATACTGCTGCAGAATAATTTGTCTTATTCTTTTGTTTAGGATTTGAAAAACAATCATGTTGAAAAGAAACAGAAGAAAAAATATGTTTGTAGGAATAATGGAATAAGAAAACAAAAGCAATTCTGGGAAAAAAAAAATAAACTTCTGACTCTAAATATTGCTGGGATCTTTTAGCAGTGTATTTTGCTACATGAGCAATGATTTACCAGAGCTCTCAGTTCCCTGGCAATCACATTAGTGTGCCACAGTTGCACTGGCTGAAATAATTTGCCCTTACCTCCATCAGATTGATATTCACTGCCAGCCCCTTTCACAACTGATGCTGAGCCCTGGGGAAACCACCTGGTTGCCTGTGCTGTAAGTGAAAAAACTCACTTCTTGGACCTCTTTGTGCCAAAAACGTCAAGACTAGATGTAATGCTGCCAAAAAAAAAAAAATTAAAATAAAAAAAAATTTGCAGTTTTATTAATGGGCTCCCTTCAGGTGTGCTGTATCCTTTCTCTTTCCATAATTGCTTCAGGGACTGAGTTTCACCGAGTGTTCATAGAGGCCAGATTTTAGGTTAGATGTGCAAGTCCTGTAGTGGTGATTGTCCAAGGCTAGCCCTGGACAATTGGGGGTTTTCCTGTCAAGGAGAGAAAGCAATATACATTATCAGTTGTGACTATCCAAACCAGACAAGCATACACATTAAGAAAACCATGTATGATCACTTGCCAGACATTCCTTGGACAACACTTGCAAGCAGGGTCTTCACCAATGTGGTGGACTATGGACAGGCAGACACTCTCTGAAATAGCAGTGACAAGAGCTGCCAATGGTTTCAGGGATCGGGTCTGAGGGAGGGAAACTGAACAGTTCTGAGGCTGGAGCAATGTGTTCTTCCTAGCCTATAACAGCAGTAAACTGAATAAGTTGAAGTCTCTGAAGTGTGATCTCTAGCTAGAGATGCCGATTAAATGTGTAGGCAGTGCCAAATTTCAAGTTGGGAAGAAAGTGCTAGTTACTACCTGTTGCAAGAAGAAATAGAAGAGTAGTTTATTTTCTTCCATTGACTGTCAAAAGCATTTGGACTAGTGTGGAAGAGAAGTTCAACCATTTAATGAACTGAGGAACATACTCTGTTTGGACTACTTATCCAAATCATCCCCCCCTTTCAGCCAGCTTCGTGTCAGTTCTGCATGTATCCAACTTGAGCCAGTGCTTCTGTAAAGACAGTGTCCACAGTGTGAAAACCCTTTGTTAGGACTAGTGCAAAATGAGATATTACTTTGGATGATGATTGGCATGCTTCCAAATACTGTTAGTTTGGACTTCTGCTATATGCCTTTCCATCCTCAAGTACCTTTTAATTCTGTAAATTTACAGGTGGTATAGTATCTATTACAGGTGGTATAGTATCTATTATAAAGGAAATTTTAAAATAAACTAAGATGGACATGTGGACACCCCTTTCTAATCCATTTGTAAGATGTTCCAGAAGAATAATAAAAGAAAATATCACTGCAAAACATACTAAAGAATCCTCAAAGAACAATTTAAGCCAGCTTTATCTATGCTTTTTGCCAAGTAGAGAAAAGCAGTCTAAATTGGTCCTCTTTCTGTTCTGTGTTCACCATTTTCCTTCATACCATAAAAACATTTTCAGAACAGCCTTTCCCTCTCTGTGCATGATTTATATTCCCACTATCCCATGCTTGGTTGATTTCCAAACATGTCTAGAAACTCCTGGGTCAATTTGTGGAGAAGTTCTTGAAAAACCATGCTCTTAAGGGTTTGCATTCTTTGTCCTCAGCAATTTTCCCTTTCTATGTGTATTGTGAGAGGGGAAAAATGAAGGAAATAATCTGTCTCCTTCACTAGAATTCAAAAACAAAGTTTCTGTGATGCTTTGCTCATTATTTTTATAAATAGCCATAAAATAGTGCATTCTTTATCCATAATTTAACAGATCACTGTGTTTATTTCCCTGTACTTTTTTTTTTCCTGCAAACTGCAGATAAGAAGTCACTCATATGTGGCATAAAGCTCTTTTAAAGAAAAAATTAGTCATGGTGAGTAATACTTGGAATCTTTCAAACTTCTGGCTATTCAGCCACTAGATGATTGAGATGCAGAATCAGAAATTCATAAGAAATATCAAAAACCTTTTGTCAGACTGAGAAAACCGAAGGAGTGTGAAGTTGTATTATCTCAGGCACAGTGAGATGAGAAATGGTGGCATCCCCCAAATGAGAGGTTTTAAAAGGTTTAGCCAACAGTACTCAATAAGCTTTTTTTTTTTTTTTTTTTTTTAAGGCAAAATTATCTACAATAGTTTGGGAACACTGCCTAAGGTTACCTTTCAGGGAAAAAAAATGGATATTATGCATTATTGCTGTTGTTGTTCTAAATACATTTGACCACAGGCTATTGAAGCAGATTATAAAGCTTTTTTTAGCATGAACATGTTTTCCATGGAGAACAGCTAATGACCAAAAATGCATTAAAAAAAAAAAAAGAATGCTCCAGTAATAAACTATCTGTGGGTTTTCTTACTATAATGGAAATGGACTTTAATTACCTCTCTGAATTTGTGTTAAGGAAGACTATTTTTATCCATTTGGCTGTTGCAATGCAGGCAACCTTTATGAGAGAGGCTGTGCTAATGACCTCCACACAGATCCCAAAAAATTGTCCTCTGGGAGGATGTCAGATGTATGTGCCCACACAAATAATCAGTTGGAGATATCTGAGATACTCCTCTCTTCTAATACATATATTTATTTATTTATTTATCGAGTGGACTTCTCAGCCACACTGAGTTGTACGTAGTCTATGAGATCAGTTGTGCATCGGTAAACAAACAGGGTAGCGCCTTAGTTGCCCTCTTATCTCTGAAAACTTTGACAAGACTCATAACAGAGGTTTTATTCTAAAATGAAATATGTTTCATGGGAGAACACTTGAACCACTAGCAGGAGACCTGGAAAGTTTTCTGGGTTTTCTAAAGGCTTTTCTTTCGATTACTGGGAGGCCCTTCACAGGAAAGTGTTGAAATCCCCGGAGAGATATGTCTCATGAAATTAAGGTTATGCCAGAAGAAAACTGCAGATTTATATCTTTTGTGCCTCACAGGAAGCCCCCCAAGATATGGTCCCTGGTTGTGCTTCCCGGATTTCCCTCTCTGGAAGCCCTTCATATCTTAGCAACTTTTCTCTGCATCATGCACAACCTTTCTAAGTCCACCTCCTATAAGCTTCTGCTCATTGCTTCTCCCACTGGTTCCTCAGTTATATCAGTATTTCTGAATCTGCTTTCAGGATTTCACCTCACCCTCACCTTCTTTCCCCTCCACTTCTTCCTTTTTTTCAAGACACTTTTATGATTCTCCTTTTTGGGACTCTTGCCTATCTAAAACTCGCCTTTTATTTGCATAGGCCTTTCTTCTTAGGTCTACATCCATCTTCCAGCTCCTGATTATGTCTAGTATTTTAAGAGCATGAACCCTTTTCTGTCTGTATCGTTCACCTCTTTTGCTTGTCTCTCTGTCCTCATGCTGCTTTGCTGGGCAGCTGCAGAAAGATTAAATGGCCATTCACTTACTTGCCTAAGGGCAGAATTTATTAGATGCTGAACCTCAGAAGTCTTGATTCTCTCAAGATAGTCTGGGCCAGATTCTCAAGAAATGGGTTTTATGGGCCAGAGTACACAAGAGCAGTGTTCAGGCAGGCAGTGTAGGAGGAACAGAGAAGTGTCTCTCACCTCCTGCAGCTGGGAGCTTGCAGTGCGAAGCAGAGGGTTTGCCCTCTCTCACTTCCCACTTCCACCAGCCTCATAGCAGGGGAGGTACAGGTTTTTCTCTTTTAGCAGTCCAAACTGTTTATGAAACTGTATTCTCCCCATCCACAAAGAACATCAACAAAAGCCTCAGCTTTTCTTTCCCACCACTTTCTGTGTTCTGCTGGCATGCAATCCTGTAAATACTCCTGACTAGCCCTGTCAAAGCATGATATTTTTGTCTGAAAACCAGTGTTTTGAGTTCCTGTGGCTAAAGCTCTGTTATCTGAAATCTATTATCTATATTACATCTGCTTGCAAATACACCAGGCAGGATGGAGAAAAATATGACCCTAAACTAATGTTCAAATTTAGATTAATATTTCCCCAAGCAGTATTACCATTAGTGCTAATACAGGAATGCATAGATCGTAAATTGTCTTTTTAGGCTGTGACAATTCTAAATATAGTGTCAGTGTTAATTAAGCAAGAGAAAATTAGACAGTACAAAAGATTTGGGGAATAGGCAGTGGCGGGGAGAGCTGGATTATCAGTTTGAAGACTTTGGGTGGTAATAACTTAGTGGACAAACAATCAGGCAAATAGATCTGAATATTTTACTGCTTTTAATAATATGTAGCATTTAAGGACAGCAGATTATTTTTGAATTATTTAGATTCTGTGTGAGTAAAGAGTAATCTTGATTTACCCTTCTCCTGCTCTTTTTTGTGTTGACAGAGAGTTCATTTGTTGCTCTGACATACATGTTAATTACTATACCCATATGTACATACTGCACATTTTATTGACTACTGTATGAGAGATTTTGGCAGGGTTAATAAATGTCAAAATAGTACGTAAACATTTTCTTCTCTTTTCTTTCGTATAATAGAAGAGTCTGTTTAATAAACCCCAAATCAGTATAAGGTCACAATGTGTTTGGCTTTAAAACCGAAGTTAGGGTAAGTAATTACAAAGGGTCTACTGTGTTCCTTATTTAGTTGCATATAAGACAGAACTGAATAGGATGATTAATAATCATGTTCTACACTGAAGGAATGTAATTTATAATAGTTTATGTAAATATAGCAGCAGTATTAGTTGTTCATTTACCATTGCCATGTTAGCACGTATGGGAATTCCAGCATTTTTAGAAAGTAACAAAGCCAAGATCCTCACAGGAGTTCTCTGCTTAAATACCTTTGAGAATGTGGGCCCAAGCTACTAAAATAGCTTAGCATTATTGAATGTTTAGTTAAAATTAGACAGAATACTGGCATGTGTAGCAATGTTTGCTAAGAAGTCTGGGTTATACTGAGCAATGTTGGCAGTAGAGGAAGATGGGAGAGAATTAAAAGCTTTTACAAGATCACTGAACTAAAAAAGAGCAAAATAAATAAAAATTAATCATTGGCATAGCATAAATTACATTTTTAAAATGAAAATAACTCAGAATCCAGTACAGGATGTTCTTTAAATTAATTAATTAATGTCAAAATTGTGATTTAAATTATTACTATAGGTTTTTTTTAATCTGTGTGATCTATGAGAAACCTGAGAAAAAATGAGTTCCCTCCAGCTTTCTCCGTAGCCCATGATGCACCCTCCTGGCACTACTGAATTGGTACTTATCTGCAGCCTTTGATCAGCAGTGTAATCATCAGTAGTGTTGCTTTCTCATATTTCTAATAGTAAGCTGGGTCATGAATTTAGAGCACACCAGATGCATCCCTCTCACCTTCTGCTTGGATGCTTTCATTAGAACACAGGCCCACTAAGGCTAGAAAGATTTGTGCTCTAAATATTTTCATGAACACAGTAGTTAGAGAACCCTATTTGCAAGGTAGATATTCCATTTTCAGGGAGGAGTAAACTTGCTTTACCATGTGTGTCCTCATGAAGACCTGGTGCTAAATAGACAGTGTCCTATAATTTTAATTCTGGAATAGAACAAGATTAGTTTTTTTATGAAGATGATCAGGTCCTGGGTTGTAATATGTTTTAAATTAATTATGTTTTACTGTTATTCGCAGAGGTTTGTGTTCAGGAAAATGTCAGGTTTAAATCTATTTGAGACCATAATTTTTTTATTTGAGACCATAATGCAGCTTTCAAACATCCTACATAAATGGTGCACTAAACAGGGTTGTTTTCTGGAATGAAAAGCCCTTGGTAGCTAGTTGACCAGGTAATTAAAGGAACATGCTCATAGTCCATACTGCAGAGGCTGGCTCACACATTGCCGAGGCCAATGAGAGTCCTGCCATTGACTTCAGTGGGAGTGCAAAACGAGGTTGTTTTTTTCCTCATTCAGTTTGGTTAATAAGATGTGTGCTGCAGGCCCTTTTCACCAAAGTGCTGGCAGGCCTCTTATAGTATTGTCTGGAAACTAGGCCCTACACAAATTACTAAGGCCTTTTGTATTTTAATGTCTTTTTTGTAATGATATCCAGTCCTTTGGGGCAGCTGCCTAGAAGAGACATTTGTCAGCTTCACTTTGTTTTTAGGACAGATGAGCCAGAGCCAAAATCATAGACCTGAATAACTTGAAACTTCAGAGGAGCTTGGATCCGGATTTGAGCCCCACGACCTGGGGCCCTTGCAGACTAGTGGGCCCAGATTTCTGCCTCTAATGATGTGACGTGCACGAACCACAGCGTGGGCTTGTGCTTACAAGGGGCTCAACACTTGCTGCCAGCATCTTTGGTGTAGTAACCCAGCAGTAGGAATACAGAACCGGCTGCACAGCAGTGAAACATAAGGCTCCATAGCACAGAGTCCTGTCTCCAACACTGTCCTGTAGCAATTGACTACAAAAGAGTACAGACACAGGGCAAGCACATAGTTATATTTCTCTAGGATAGCTTCCTCATCTTCAGCAGTGAACCAGGGTGGAGTCTGCATTGGCAGAGGAACTGTCTTTGTTAATACCAGCCCCTCCTTTCTGAATTACCTATCACTCTTCCAGCTCCTCTTGCTCCTTAAGCAAAGAGTTAGAAGGGAGGGTGTGTGAAATCCCAGTCCTGCTACATATGCATGTGAGAGAACTAGGAAGGGCATGTCTGATATATGGGTCATGAAGAAGAATGTACAGAGGCAGAGGAATGGCTGCAGAAAGCCTGTGTTTGGAAGGACTCAAATCCTGGGCTCTAGGACACCCATGCTAGACTTTTGCAAAAGCGTCACTAAGCTACAAAATGGCTGAAGTTATATTAGTACAACATTCTTGCTTATATCTATAAAGCCATAATCTGTAAATGTAATTTTGTATTTTTAGGAAAAACTGCATTGTGTACAGACCAGTAAGTAGTCATATCAAGGGCAAAGTGTTTGAAATGTTGTCTGTGAAATGCATGTGCAAAACTAATTAACTTATAGATGGCATTTGTCCATATCGCCACACGTGATTCACTGAGAATCTCTCTGGTATTGTAGAATGCAAATACTTTGAAAAGAAATTGCCCAAGGGATTGAATGTCTTTCCTTTACATTGTTTTTAAAAGGAAGAGTTTCTTGTGCAGTGTTTATTTGCTGCTAAGATACTGTTACACTAGCACCATCACAGCCTGTTTCTCACTCCAGTATCCCATAAATTAGATTGTTGCAGGGAGTATTAAGAATGTGCATGCACTGCCTGACTAGAGCAATTTTATCTGAATAATGCTTTGTGACCTTTCTTGCAACAAGGTCCTGACTAGAAAAGCATAGATTTACCAGGCATCCTGGCTGTACTGAAAGATTGTAATTACCGTTCTATTTTATCAGTATTAATAGAGAGAGTTCCTGCCCTGACATCTCCTCTCCAAACACAAATGAGAAGTTGGGAAGCCGTGTGACTCAAGTAATGAAGTACATCAAATCCAGGTACCTGTTTCAAATCCAACTATTGTGGAAATGATGGAAGAGCCATCACCATCAGATGACTTTCCAACAGGCTCAATGAGATGGTTTTGTGGCCTGAGTCCAATTCTTAATGGACAAGAGTCCTCATTACAAAAAGCAACACACAACTGGCAGTAATTGATACTCTTTTGGCACTCAACAGAGAAGCGAGGTATTGAATGAGCATGAAGAATGGACTAACCTTTCACCTCCCCCCTATGCCAGGTCAGGGATGAGACATCTGATAGAGCTGCATAGGAAGCTTGGGCTGCTGCTCTCTGTACCACCCTGTTCTGTACATGAACAAAGGACTTCTTTCTTAACAAACATCAGGCTGACACTTTTCATGAACTCTGAATTTATGTGAAAAATTTGGAGGCTTTGGAAGTTAGTGTTTAACCTCAGGATTCTGCCTAAAGACTACAAACTACTGCTTCACAAAAAGCCATGTCTTTCTGATTGCCAGATGCATGAAAAACTATTACACTAATTCCCTGTTATACATATGCATATATAATATGTATGTACATGCATAGCAGGAGTAAATGTATTAGCTATTTATGTGTGTGTATACATAATAGGAGAAGTAATGCCTTTAGCTAAGTTTGGCTAACGCTTCTTTGTAAACTTACATTCAATTGCTTATAGTTTGCCAAAATTTAACAATTACGGCTTAAATTTTCCATAGAGGGTGTCTGTCTCTAACTAAATTGTTTTTTGAAAGTTCTCACTAAAATGGCTCAAATAATATTTTCAATATTATTCAAAATATTCAAAATATAAAATTCAAAATATTTTCAAGAATATAGTTAGTAAAATTACATCATTTTAGTCATGTTAAAAACTCTTGCAACTATTATGTTGAGAAGCACTAGCATGTCTGAGGTTTGGAGCTGAAGTTTGAAATTCCATAATTAAATTGCTTTGATGTCAAGACTTATCTTCTGTCACTCCTGTAGAAATCTGATCCATCTGTAATCTCCTAAAAATAATAATAATAAAAAAAAATCTCACATGCTCATGTTCTGTTAAAATGTAAATTCTCCAAATACTCCATTTGCAGTAAGAGCAGTTTTCTCATACAACTCTGACATCTTAAACAGTACACATTTGCCTTCTCTATGGAGAATACCTACACAAATACATACATGTATATAAATGTATAGCTAGTCAGGGCCCTCACATGAACATTCATACACTTAGCATAAATTAGGTTTGACAGTCCTATACACCTATCTATCAGCATTAGACTTCATCTCATTTGAGGGACAATGTGGATGATTTTAGTTACAGCAATGAAGACAGAAAGCACTTAAAACAAGGATCAGAAAACATTTACATCATGGATCAGCGTACCTGAGTCTATTCTCAAGACTTCTTTTCATCTCACAGTGAACCTGTAAGATCTCAAATGCCTAGTGTCTTAAAAAGGACATACTGAGTGGTCCATGTGACTGCAGTAGCCTACTGCTTGGACCTGAACTTTGCTAAACCTTCTGGGTGGGCTGCTCACAGGGTACTATACAAACAAGCTGAAATACCTGTATAATAAAATATAAATAAATAAATAAATAAGGCAGTAAACATATAGAAGGGTCATTAATTTCTGAAGGATTCAAAAGCGAAGAAGTGCTTGAATCAACATTGTCCTTTCATTGTCCCTCCAGTGTGAGGGAGTGAGGTAGAAATCTACACTTTTATAAGGACTGAAAATGAGAACTAGAAGACAAAGTATGTCAATGGATTCTCACCTTCCAATCTTGATAAACATGCAGGAAGAAATATAATGCTTTTGTTGGTGATAAATGTTTGATTACTTTTTATTAAAGAAGGGCTTAGGAACATTACAGAGGGAATAGAATCAGCTTAAAAAAAAAAAAAGATGAACACGTAATCAAAGCTGTATTTAAGTGCATACTCACAGAAAGGATGAATTAAGGCTACACAGACTACATGAAATCTGATGTTTCTTCAGTTTTAAATTCTTTTCTCTGTAACAAGGTTTGCACAAGATGAGATCCACTCCAGAGATCCCTTCCAACCTCAGCCATTCTGTAACCCTAACATTTCCTTAATACGGTTTTTGGTATGATGGAGATATGTATTTAATCTCTTGTGCCCTCCCCTCAAAACCAACAATCTAGAGACACAAAAGCTGTTTACAAAACTTACTGGTTTATTCCCTTTCTGTGCCATATTTTGAATGTCTCTTGTTATGCAAGCTAACTTTCAGGTTGTAAGTACTTTCACACATTGGCAGCCAAATGAATACGATGAAAGGACACCTGTAGGCATTTACAGAAGCCAAGAACATGCTGTACATCAATTATTTATTTAGTTTTCTTCTTTAGATTTTGTTTATCGAGAAAAAAAAAAAAGTAGAAACAGGAAAAAAGTTCTGCTATATAGTTACACTAAGAAAAATTACAGGAAAGAACTTTTTTTTTTTTTTTTTTTTAACCTTGGCAAATAAAATACAAATGTTCTGTCTTCACTCTGTTAAAAATATGTCTTGCTGGAATTAAGCTAGCACATTCTCATGATGATAGTTATGATTTAGATTGCATTACAAAAGTAAAAACAATCATTGAAATAGGCTTGGGTGCAGTGGTTTGGTGAGAAGCTGCCACTCTGCCAAATAGAAAAAGAGAACAAAGATGTGGGGGCAAAGGAAGAAATAAATCCTGCCAAAGTGAACTCATGAGAAGGTGAAGCCAAAATGCCCAGAGGTACAGATTAAATGTCCCAAATGTGTGTAAGCACACTGCCCAAAAAAGGTTTTGAACTGAAAGTTCAAACTTCTGCTGGAAACACCCAGAAACACACAAACAGAGAGATTAGGTATTGTTTGAAGAAAAGGATTCTGGTCTGCTTTTCTTGAATGAGCATTTGCAAGTCACACATCTTCAAAACAGAGCACATTTTAATGCAATAGAAATGTCGCAGGCTTTTTCAGTAACTGAAAATCAGCCCTTTAGTCAGTCCACAAAAGAGTTAGAGTACCACAGAATTTGGTTCCTTTTAGTTCCAGTTGTTCTCCATTTGTTTGGTTTGGTTTGGTTTGGTTTGATGTCTGTAATGGCCATTTTAAAAAATGGAATCATTCAGATAATTCTTTATTGGCCCCTGACTTTAATGAAAAATTCGCAGGAGAAAAAAGTTCTTATCTTAAACATAGCTACTGACTTCCGATATCTCATTTTTCTCTCACAATAATCCCAGTGTTAAAGTAGGTATTGTATTTATCATCTTTGTATGGAGCTGAATTTCACTTCACTTTTCTTTATGGTCTTATCACATCATTTACAAACACTTTATCTCTGTAACTGAAAATAAATGAAATTCTAGGCTTTCGATGAAATGCCATGATGAAATGGATGGTCCAAAAATCTATATTTAGATGACTGACTCCTGTTTGTAGAAGACATGATAAATGTTTCATGCATATAAACTGAAGGATGATGGATTTAATGATCATACCCTAACAGGAAAATGTTATTTTGGAATAATTAAGTGTTCTGTCATTTGCAAGTCTAAAAAGTCCGTTGTTAGATGGTGCTTTTGTCTGCCAACAAGCCATTCCCTTTTGTGAGGGTTATTTATCATTTAAACAATTGATGCAATGGAAACACACCACCATTATGTGTTGTTAACAACACATTTTGTGAGACCTTGATTTGGATCCATATTTCAGGGATAGATAATTGATGTATGTTTCTGTCTTACAGAAGAAATATATGACAAGAACCATTGAAGGATTTGAGATAGCTTTCTTGTAGTGTGACATATGAATTGTGTTCATTGCACATCCTCAAAATATTTTCAAAGTTAAAATATCTTGATTTTAGGGCTCACATGTGCAAGGAGTTTACACTGGAGCTTACTGCCCATTTTCCAGATTTTGCTCCAAAAAGGTGTAGGTATCTGCAAATATTGACTAGTATCTGCTGGCTTTTATAGCGGTGTTGGACACCTCAGATGTTATCTCAAATGCACCTTGATATTTAGACAGGTTAATCTTGGCATGAAGAATATCTAAATAGGAAGTACTGTATATCTATGCTGTTTTGCAATTTTTGATGTAATGTCAGCATCAACAACTGCAACCAAGACAATGACAGTAGTCTGATTTCCCTGTTGTGCACACAATTTTTATTGACTTTATGTACAGAACTGAATACCTACGTGTCTTTTTCCTGAACATGCAATAGCAAAACGAATAATAAGGAATGTAAATGGCTGCAAAGTAATATGAAAACAAGAATCATTTTGACAAAACAAAACTAAAAAAACCCTGTGACTATACATTTGGTTGAATGAAAATAATGTGTGATATTTAATATTTGAATTAGTGTCATATCATGGGAACGTATAAGCAAAAGATGAATTTGTATTTTCACCACAAACAGTATTTCCTGGATTGTGTGATATATACATTACAACACTTCATATGTCTTCTCATATCTTGATTCTAATAGCCAGCTACTTTTTATCACTAGATCCCAAACCAGTTCTAAAAGCATTTGCTATCTCTTCCTCATGGTGCAGATTAAGTACTGAAGCATGTAAAAGTGAGGTGGTTTGACCAGAATCACTGATAAAACTTAATCGAGGGCCTCGATCTCCTTACTACCCACTATGTGCTCTGGTCAGTGGTGGTTGTGTGAAATGTCTTGTCACATTGGTTTATATAGTTTACCAGATACAGAGACTTTTTGTCACAACTCTCAAGAGAAAAAACAGCTTGTCCATTTCACTGGCCAGTTAATTACATTTGCCATGAATCTCTACTCTTTGCACTCACAGATCATGAGACTTGTGAGACCTACTAGTTAAGCAGAAATCTCATCATGCAAAAGTGTGGAAGATATGAGACAGATATATCCAGTCATCAATGATTTGTCCTGGGCTGCAGGAAGAAGAGAAGTACTGAAGGTATTCCCATAGGTATAGAGCTGGAATTAATAGCTCAGATCTTGACAAAACTGGCTGATATGTTGCGGCATATACATTTAAGTCTCAAAACTCTTTAGAGATTCTTCTAGCACTTTTCCCCATGAGAGAGTCTTCTGTGTCAATTCTTTCCAGGTCATTCTCTTAATCCTGGGTGTAGACAGCAAAGAATGTCTTCAGCAGACCCTTGAGAAAAAGAAGGGGAGGCAAGGGGGAAGCATGTCTACTCCAAGACAACACAGAATAGAAGACTATTGGCATTATTGTTTTTTTTTTCCTTTCTTTTCTTTGCTTTGCTTTTTTCTTTTCTTTTCTTTTCTTTTCTTTTCTTTTCTTTTCTTTTCTTTTCTTTTCTTTTCTTTTCTTTTCTTTTCTTTTTTCTTTTTTCTTCTCTTCTTTTCCTTTTTCCTTGCTTTGCTTTGCTTTGCTTTGCTTTTTGCTTAGCTTTCTTTTTCTTTTTTCTTTCCTTTCCTTTCCTTTCCTTTCCTTTCCTTTCCTTTCCTTTCCTTTCCTTTCCTTTCCTTTCCTTTCCTTTCTCTTCGTTTCGTTTTCTTGTGTGGGACTTTGTGTGTGTGTGTATATTTAAAGACTTTCTCCTGGTCCTGAAATATTTTAAAACTGGATATTACACACAAATCTCAATTTAATAAGTGCTTTTGTTTTTACATTTTGTTTTTTAAAGAACTTTTTTTTTCATGAAATTATTTTAATTTTTCTACAAATATATAAATGTATGTAATGTTAGCAACTACTTAGTTGTATTGGTGAGACAAACACACTGGAGCATCAACACTACCGTCAGTACAAAATTTCATTATAATATAATTCCCCATTTATCTCTTTTGCCATAATTTCCATTCCTCATTAATAGCAATGCTTTATTTATGGGAATAATCTATTCAGTTCTATGCTCCATTGCCTAATTACCTAACAAAGATAAACTTTGTTCCTCTTGGAGCAGACTTCCCTGGGAGCCTGCATTTCGACTCCACCAAGCCAGTCCAGTTCTATAGAAATGAGACTTGCTTTGGGGAGCATCAGCCTGAACTCAGAGCCATTACCCTGAATTTAAAACTAATAAGGGCAGCTGCTCCATTTGTCAACAGGCACAGTTCCTTAATGGCAACAGTGTAGGATAAAATAACATCTTGACAACTCCTGATCTGTCCCCTCAGCCCACCTTGGTTATGCTGAAGAGGTTCCCTGGATACACAGGGACCTGAGAAGGAACTGACTGTTGCTAGGGAATTCTTTGACTCCCTGGATTGTTCCAGAATAGGGACCTTTGTGCTGATTTACCAGTAATGGAAGAAATTGCAACTTGCAAGGGAGTTGTTTCTAGTTGCAAGCAAAAAGTAGTGAAGCATTGGTATTACACTCACTGCTAGTTCTCCAGGAGCAACCCCAACTTAGTTAAATTAGATGAGGCCCAGGACAACCCTGATGACCTCAGTCTGCAGTGATAAGAGTCTGAAAGCATTGATGCAAACAAATAACCTTGAGTTTCATTAGTCACAGAAATTAAGGGGCTGAAATGCTCAAGTGCTTGCAGATTTAGACCTTCTCCTGGTATTTTCCTCTAAACATTGCATAAAAAGTATTTGTGGAGGAATTATTTCAGTATTAAGACTTTTTGTTTTGTTTTGTTTATAAAACAGAGAATGGTTTACCAACAAACCCAGTAAAATTATTTTCATGGTACGAAGTGAATACTTTGAATATATCGAGTCAAGATTTCAGTAAAATATGTTCATATGGTGTCAAGCCTAGCCATTTATTAGAGAATCTTTAACTAATTTGATGTAATTGATGCTAAAGACTTGCTGTTTGTGTATTCCTTCTAAATGAGGATAAGAAGAAATGCATTTGTAGAAGATGTTTTTAATTGATTCCAAAGGGAATACCTACTAAGGAATCTGCTGACAAGTTCTGTGGGGCTCTAGACTCCAATCTTTCAGCATCTATACTTTAATGACAAGGTGCTGCAATACTTAAAAATAATGAAATTAAATTATAAGCACAGATAATTAATGTCTGCTCTCTCATAATGATTTATCAGTAACAATCAAACCTTCAGCTGGGGCAGGGACCTTTGTATTGTTTTAGAGGCCCAAATTGCATGAAACACCAACGGGAGTAAAGCTACCAAATATCAAGCTCTATGAAATTCTCAGACACTGCATGTTTGATCTTTGATTTTCAGTTAAAAGTGAATATATCAGCTCAATATATATAACATGCTATATCATTTACCACCCTCAGTTGTTTTAGCATTTGTTGTTCCTCAGTTTTCACATGGGTCAATATTGGTTCAAAATTAAATTGGGCTAATCCTTTGGCCTGCTTTATGGTAGTCATCCTCTTTGTATGAAGAATCCTAACTCCAGGAGAACAAGTTAAATGCCTGAAGATTTTTCAGAATTAATAATGATCAGGCTTGGTGTTTGTAGTGTGATTTAAGGCTAGCTTCAGGCAATAGGAAGCAAGACTCTTGGGATGGTGCTGTATTGATTCACTGTGTAACAACTGTGCAAGATGTTTAACAGTATAACTTTAAGACAAATACAGCAATGGAATTACATAGCTGTATCATGATTTAATGAACACTCCATACTACATTCTATAGATTCATCTATACAAACTATGTGTTTATTAGGATATGGATGTGTAAGCAGGAATGTAGCCTGTGGGATGCATGAAGTAATCCATCACTTCTCTTCAGCAATGACAGGAACTTAGAAGAAGTATTTCTTCTAGTTTTGGCTACTACACTTCAAAGAGAGCTGTGGACTAATTGTAGAAAGCCCTGAGGAGAGCTAAAAGAACAATCGGAGGTGCAGAAAACATGATCTATCAGGCAAGATTGACAGAAGAGGGGATGTACAGCCTAAAGCAGAGAACACTGAGGTACAACACAATTAAAAAAAAAAAAAATCAAGTGAAAGTGGAAAGCAGAATAACAGTGCATGCAAGGAACCAATGTTCTAGTGATACACAAAACAGGGAAATGAAATTTTTTTTCTTGGGGTTAACATGTATCACTGGAGTTCTTTAAGGAGAAGACACTTGCCAGGAATGGTCTTTGGGCAGGATCAGATGAGATGAGACTTTGCAAACCGTTCTGGTGCTACAATTCTACAGGCCCATGACTGAAAGTTGTTATGAAAATGTAATCTCCTTTTGTGTTATTACACTTTCACTCTTCAACATCAGATCGATAAAACTACTGGAACTATAGGCATCATCTATACATGGAATCTGCAAAAAAGCTCTCTATACACTCACTGCTCAGTTTCTATGCCTGGATCCCATCTACCACAACAAAGACAGTGGCTAGAAAGTCCCTCAAAAAAAAAAAAAAAAGCAATTCTAAGTTTGTAGCTAAGTAAATAGGGCAAAATATCCTACTACTTCGACCTCCGCAAGGACAGATGGAAATATACTGTATCCATGCAGCCATGAGCAGAATAGAAGTGACCTGAAGCAGAAGGTCTGTTCAAACTGTCTGGCTGTGAGGTCACAGTGAAATAATAGTTCATTTCTTATTTAACTCCTTATCTCCAAAATAGTTCCAAGGCCTCAAGTATTAGGTAAAGATCAGACAGGGTACAACTTTAAAAGATGAGCAGATGGGCACATCTGTTTATTTGACAGGAAAACATGTGTGTTGCTTGACCTGGCAAAATTTCTTGGTGCAGTGGAAGAATTGCACAAAATATCTCAGACAGTAACTGAAAAGCATCCCCCAGAAACAGCTCAGTAATTGAAATATGATGGCACAAAACCCAAAACAAAATGAGTTTGATAGTTCTAGCACAGTTAAAGGAACATTGTTCAGTTTGATAACCCTGAAATTAGCTGCGCTACCTGTGCTAAATGACTCTGTCTAGCTGTGTTACTCATGACAGCTGTTACTCTTTTTTTTTTTTTTCCAGTGAAACATGTTGTATGAGAATACACTGTGACAGAAGCTAACTAGAGCCAGCATTTTCACAAAGTTATTCTACCCATCAAGAATTTTCTATTTGTTCTCTCTCTGTCTCTGATGTTGATTTTAGCAGATAATTGGGCACCTTTCTTGCCAAAGTGATACTACAAGTCTAGTAACATGCCTCCAGTCCTATCTTTCAGAATCATACCGTGAAGTTAGTTGCAATCTGAGACTTCATTCAAAATACATTTTCAAAATAAGGCTTCCCATCCCTTGTCTAACACTTGCAGAGAGATCTGCTGATAGCCGTAATATCAGTAGCATCATAGCAATGATGCTATCATCAGGCATTGGAAAACAAGAGAAGGATATCTAGCCCTATATACTTCAGGAGAGACAATCTTCATCCCCTTTCACAAAGGATCCTTGAGTTAGTACTGGCCAATCTGGTATAACACAGCTCTGATTTCTGTTGGAAATATTAGCTCTAATCCTAAAGCTGTATAATTACATTAGCATTGTTCCATGCCTGAGGTAATAAGGTCTGTCTCGCTGCTGCATGATCAGCTGAAGCTCAGTGCTGCTCCAGATACCACTGCTACATCCAAAGTAGTACCCAGCACTCACTCTGCAGCCTCTACGTTGCACATTGTTCCACTCCAGGAAGCCCTTCTCCATGGTGGGTATATAGAGATGGGATGTGGCATTACCAGTATGTGTGTGTATTGCTGAGGTGGTGACCAAGCAGGGGCCTCATATAAAGGGTGATCTTGAATTTAACCCTGGGAATGGCAAATAGAGGCAGATGAAAAATACGCAGGAATGGGAGACCTTGGCATGTTCCTGAGTCTCATCAAGAACTTGCTTTGTATTCTGAGCTTTCTTCTTTGTTTGTTTGTTGCTTTTGGTTTGTTGGTTTGTTTGTTTTTAATATTTGTGTTCGGGTAAACTATACCTTGCATTTTTATGAAAATTAATGAGCAAAACAAATATATGTAAATATTTTCACCACAGCAGTGGTGGAACTGCAGAAATCTTAAACCATGCATCAAGCAAAGAAACATCTCTTGTAAAGTGTTTTCATTCTCAGAAGCCAGTTGCACTCTTCGTAAAAGCCTCAGCCAGAAGAGTTTTTACAGTTTTCTATTAGTGCCACATTATGATCCACAAAAGGAATAGACTGGATTTTCAGAAATCCAGAGTACCCGACTCTTCCTATAAAATCAGTAAGAACTTTAATACCACTGAAAATCAGATCCAGTGCCCATTACATGAGGGCATCTGGAATGCTAGTCATGCAAGTTGTGCTTACTCGCAGCACTGTCTCTGGATATTTTTACAAATCTACATTCTCAGCAATAGAATGTGTTGCTATGGGGCATCTGTTTATGTTTTTCTGTGAACTGATAATTACACTGGAGTTCTTTCTGTCTGTAAAAATAGTAGAGTTTTTCAGTTAGCCTACAAACAATTATCAGTTAAATGTCAGGATAGTTAAATGTAAGAATACTCTTGATTTTATATTAAAATATATATATATATATATATATAAAAATCAATGCAAGCAGTTATCCAGGCAACTGCAAGTATGAATCATATGTTTTGCAAGTGTGATAAAATACATATTTGTCCCTTAATAACCTTGTAAGTTCAGCTCTCCTTTTAGCTCAGGAGCCGTGCTACTATATTCATCTGCCAACTCTCAGACCTAATGACAAGCTGATCTTAGGCTGGGTGGATCTCAGCCTGCATTTCTCTGAGCAAGCAATATCAGGCAAGTGTTAGAAATGTGACATTATACAAAATAGGTAGATACATAGATTTTTTGTTTGAAACAATCCTATCATGGCATTCCAAAACCTCAAACACTACAGAAATACAATATTTACTGTAATAAAAAGGAAAAGGAAAGTGAAATAAAACAGACTGTAGCTCCACTTAGTTCACACACTGCAAATATTAATCCTGTGAGGCAAAATCCACAGGAAAGGGGAGTCTCTTACAGTCCTCCAGACAGTCCAGCTTCTTAATTTGTCTTTGATCTTTTTGCCCAAAAGACACACTGTCACTAACATAGCCACTGGTAGGGATGCTGTTTATTAACTGTCCCCTCGCTTTTTCCTTTGGTAAAACCAGTCATACTTCTTCATATGAAGTTTGTCTGCTTCCATTAGCACCTTATCCAAAGACACTTTCATAGAAGCTCTCTGAAAATGCTACCAATGCCAATGGACTCACAGTTATATGAATAATTTGTGATCCTGCTTTTTTGGCCCCATATCATGGAGAATCCTTCTGAAGTTGAACCTCTGAAAAGGTAATGCTTTTTCTCCAGAGCTAACTTCTGCGTTTCATTTTCATCTGTCCCTCCTTCCTGCCTTAAGAATCATGGATTTACAACCTAGCTATTCTGGTTTGAGGTGTCAGTTTCTGTCCAGCTCATTTTTTCTTTACAAATGATAAGATTCGTGTTTTCTTACAGCTTTCCAACTTTGTTCTGTTCTGTGTCCGATGTAATTGCTGACAGATTAATGCCCATCTGTCACAGTTCCACACTGTTCATTTTTAGTGAAAATATTCTCTACTTATTCTTCTGGGTGTTATAACCTGAAAAGAACCAAATCCAAATCCACGATAATAACATTACCAGAATTAGATAGATATCAATAACAAGATGTCAAGGAAGTATTACATATGTCTATACATGTGTGGTTTGAAACACCATGGCTGGTCAGAGTGGCTCTAGGATAAAGGGGTATGTAGCAGAAAGCAACCACAAGACAAGTGTGCAGAGACCTTACAAATACAGGTAAAGGAGGGAGCCAGAGACCCAACCAACAGATACACAGCCAGTCATTGACAAAGGCATGTGGCAGCCTAATGAAGCTGCCTATAACAGATAGATGGCATAGGTGGAACGTCCTTAAGGTGTATCTGTAAGACTGCCACAAAAGCAACTGACTGACTCTATCCTGTACTTCA
This sequence comes from Cygnus atratus, assembly GCF_013377495.2. Lineage (NCBI taxonomy): Eukaryota > Metazoa > Chordata > Aves > Anseriformes > Anatidae > Cygnus > Cygnus atratus. The sequence goes on from NC_066363.1 coordinate 15,173,199, forward strand.
GAATTGCGTGTGCAGAACATATAGCTCATATCTTATCCCGAACTCTTGTCTGAGAGCTGTAGTAGTAGTGTGGTAATACTTAATATTATGGTAATGTTTAACAGTACTTAATACTATGGTCTTTCTACAATAAACATAAAAATGTTTTGATATTTGATTATGCTGAACTGGACTAGTTACCTGCTTTTGAGGAGTGGCTGTTAATTCTGCATAGAGCTATTGATGAAGGACCTAGGCAATCTAGGAAATTGAGTTCTACTGAATATCTGTCATGAAGTGAGAAACTCACTCTATCTTGCTGTCATGACAGAGCTGCAATTCAGTCTCAACAGCCTAAGTACCTAACATAAACATTTGCTGTTTCACCTTCACCATTTGGTGATAACACAGTTTTAAGTATCCAGACTGCCTAGGTCACCAGGAATCAGTTACCCAACAGGTAATCACCATACCAGAATTCAAGAAAAACACAGCAGATGGATTGAAATGATCACAACCTTCATCTCCTCATCTCTAGCACAGGAGAAAATGAATACTCAGAATCATGGATACTACTGTGGGGTCCAAATCCATGGACACAGAATGATTTCCATGGGGATTAGAAAAAGCAGGACAAATTCTTGACATCCAAATATTAACAGGAAGTGGGAAATTCAGTTACAAGAATCCAGTGAGTTTAGAAGATGAGCTCTTTGTGTATTGTGGTGTATGTGAGAAGAAGCCAAAGGTAGAATAGAAGAGAATAAAACCAAAGAAGCCAAATAAACTAAAAAGTGGATTTTAAAATATCCTAAATATATATATATATTAAAAGAAGCTAAAGATTAATCAAAAAATTAGTGACACCTCAGAAGATAAACTAAGGGAGTCAAATAGAGGTAGAAGAAAATGTATCCAAGTAATGCAGCACAAAAGGAGTAGCAACAATTCTGTGTTTTTCTAGAAAAAGGAACATAATATAACAAAAATGACTAGCCAGTTCCTGTAAGAGGAAGAAAGATCTAAACCAAAAATTTTGTGAAGTTTTAAAACCTTTTCTTTTTTTTTTTTTAATACCAGCTTGTGAAAAAAGAAAAAAAAAAAAAAAAAAGCAGGTATTGCTGCAGCTGAGCAGCTGTACAAATGGAGAATAACTTGACTGAAGAGTCTGGTATAACCTATATTTTGTAGGAATTTTAATGACAGTCCACAAAAATATAATACACTTTATTCAATGAGAAGAGAATTCAAATTAATAGCATTAAATCAAATGCAATAAAGGTAAAATTAGCAATCACTGAATGAGTTTCCAAAGAAGAAGTAGCAAAGGACAAATGAACAAATCACTGTTGAAACAGAAATGGACACCAATCATGTTAGAATAACCAAAAAAAGACTTAGGATACTTAAAAAAGAAAACATACAAATTGGCTAATAGCATTAGAGAAATATCCAGGGCTAAACATTGAAGATAAAATTTGAATTGATGGAGCAGCTGCAATACAGTTTGGCTGGGCTTTACCTAGTTCAAAAATGCAAAGTAATCCAAAGGGTAAAAAGTGCATTAAGGAGGTGAACTTTACTGGTCTCAGTTTCTTCAAGATGCTGGTAAATTACTGGCAAGTTGTTTCACATTGCTGAACAAAGAGCAAACTATAATGGCCAAGGGATATAGAAAACAAAAGAAATCTAGGGGGACTGCAGCTAGGTTAGTGGCTGAGAACATTAGGGAATGTTTATAAAGAGGGTTTCAAACTAGCAGTATATGAAGAGCTAAACTAGGCTACAAAGTTGACTAAGCCCAGTAAGTCCAACAACCATGAAGTGGGAAGGTTTGAAGAGATGAGGAAATTTTACAAGAAGGTTATGAAAGTTAAAAGCCAACCAGATTTATAAGGAGAAAAGCAAAACAAAACAAAACAAAACAAAACAAAAACCACTATTCACATGGACAAGGCTGTAACAGAAACATCTGTCTAGCTAGCAACAAGGGTGAAAGAGTTGGCCTGATCCTAAAGGATACTGTAGACAAAATCACAGAGAAATAAGAAAGGAACAGAATGAAGAATTAAATTATTGGTTATAGTTCTTAAAGGAAAATTAAATCCATGGAGAGAAGCCCATGTGTTTGAAGCCTCTATGAAGTAGAAAGGTTTTTTAAATTTAGAGTGAAGAGTTACCTATGGTACAAATCTTAAATATTCCTTTGAACATACTTTTGAATTGTCACCTGGAACATTTCCTGGGCTATGCTTATGCAAAAAATGGAATAAGAAATATATTAGTAGAATATAAGATAGACACCTAAGTATTTTATTGAGAAGTATAGGGGTACTGAGTAGGACATTAAATAGTATAAAACTCAGATTCATTTCTAATGTATTTGCACTTGTCATGGATGGTAAATGACATTACATGATACAAGCATTCCTACAGGAAAATATAAGTTCACACATATTATGTTCTTTCTAATACATATTATGTTCTTTCTAACATCCACACCTTCATTCATTTCCAGTGTTATAACAACAGCAAAAAAATCTGGTTGGATTATTACCTGGCCTGTAGGATATGATGATATGCAAGGCTTGCTACTAAATACATTTTTCCAAGCTTTAAAACGGGTAAAAATACAGAAATGTTTGCTTTGGTAAATATTTCTGAAGGCTGCATGTGCTTATATGTACCACTACAGCATTATGATTTGGAATTATGATGGTTTGTATAATATTATATTGGGAATATTTTAAGATATTTTAAAATGAGTATGTATAATTAATGACCTCATGTTGTCTTATGAAAACACTAGAAAATTATGGAGACCATAAATTCCTTAACTGTGGAGGTATACTGATAATCAAAGAAAAACAAACAAACAAACAAAAAAAGAACATATCTGTGTGGTATGGAAACATGTACCAATTTAGTGGAAAGATACTTTTGTTTTCAAGGCGCTAATCAAGTATTTTTAGTGATGCCCAACAATTGTTCTCCTGATCCAGAAAAACAGCAGCAAATATCCATTACCATGAAGAATCATTTAATGCAAAAGTTATCTTTTTCAGTCTGGAAAAAGCACACTTTTTATGTACTTTGTCATGTGGTATCTTGGCAGTTAGACAACATTTTGTAATTGAAACCAAAACTTTATCTGAAGATGTTTGGTGCTCTGAGCATTCAGTCAGATGGGTTCAAGTGCATAATCAAACATACAATTCAGCCTACTGCAGTAATTGAAAATAACACACAGGCTTTACACTGATTAAAACTTTACTCCAACAGAGCCAATGGATGGAAGGAATTAAGGAAAAAATCTCATACCTATGAATCTACAATGAGTTACTTACTCAACAAGAGAATTCCAGCAAAATTAAAAGAAGATTGAACAGTCCAGCAAAGTGGCACAACATGGGCATCACATCTTGAAAGAATATATGGATTTTTTGATAGGATTTGATATTTTATAGTTCTACAGCATCTTATCCACTCATTATATAGTCTATAATACAAGCTGGGATACTGCTATGTATCATTATAATATTTCAGTGTTTATCAAAACCATTTGTATGTTACAGCAAGGTTATTTACAAATAATTATTGAAAAGGCAATACCTTATGAGGAAAGATAAAAGCATTCAAAATACACTGCTCTTTCCACGTACCAAAAACCAGCCAATGCAGGGGGTATACATTTTAAACAACTGGATCATAGGACTACAGTTACCTGAACATGTTGCCATAAATATTAAGACAGAACAAAACTAAACAAAACAAGGCCTAAACAAAACTAAATTCTAACCTCTTAAAAATTAAATTATGAGATAAATACCTATAAAGGGAAAAAATATGTTACATACATATGTGCTTTGAAACACCACAGTTGGGCAAAGTAAATTACTGGTGACTACAATAAGGACATATGTAACAGAGAGCAATCACAAGGCTGCAGTAAGACCCCCAGGAATACCATGGAACAGAGACCTTGGAAATACAGGAAGAGGAGGGAGACAGAGACCCAACAGTCAGACACATGGCCAGCCACTGATAGAGACAAGTGTAGCAGCCTAATGAAACTGCCCATAAGGGATATAGCATAGGTGGAGCATCTTCAAGGTGTACCAATAACACTGCCACAAAAGCAACTGGTTGTACCTTACCCCATACCTCACAGCCATGTGTGCATAACTCAGATCATGTGTACATCACTCAGATCCTGTCTTGAACCACTACATGGCTGTCTGCATAGTACTTTAAAGGGACATGGGTTCCAGTGTTTGGTCTAATGTTTCGTTACTTGTATTTGACTGGTTTGGTCACCAGCTTTTGAGGGCTACCTGTTAAATTTAGATACATGGGAAACAATTGGCCTAGAAGACAGATTAAAACTCTTTGATTTTTTGTCCTTTGTCTTTGAAGTTTGCAGTTTCTGAGACTGCAGGTCAAGAAATTCAGAGTTATGTGTGAATGTTAACCTCAGAAGGCTGGTCACCTCAAGACAAGGACAGATTTCAAGGGTTCAGAGGGCAATACAAATGAAAACACACTATTTTAGTTGTGTCTGAGGCCGTTGGCTTTGGCACCATTCATTTAAGAGTAATTTGTCATCTGTGTTAGGAACACTGTTGCTGTACCATTTAATGTGATTGCAGGAACATTTTAAAACAACTCACAATATGAAATGGAATCAAAGAACCTTGTGGATCTCTTCAGCAGAGACAAATGCCTCCTGAGTTGCACAGAAGTGTGTTATAAATGAACATGGAGTTGTATGAGCTGTGATCAAATGTCCATTGCTAGCCAACTGTATTTTGTTGTAGATTGATCTTTTGTTCTTCCAAAGCTCAGCATTCATAAACTGTTCTGGAAAACATCAAAGTTATTTGAAAAGGTCTATAGCAGTATAAATTTCTCTATGCAAAATGGCTGTTTAACAAGATTGCCTCCTTGAACTTTCCACATGATTGTGACAGCCACTTTCATTTACTAATGGAAGTTTTATAGCGGATTTTCCCACTACTCCCACATCTCTGTTTACTATTATTTTATGGAGAATACTTTACAAATTGGGCCTCTGATACAAAGGTAGAGATTTTTGATGACATCCCCAGACTGCTTTGTGCATGTTAGTGGTCCTGCCCAAGAGACAGAGAAAAGCATGCAGGAGAACCCCACCTCACATGGACTGCAGCACTGCGTTGCGCCTAGCAGGTCTGTCTGCAGGGGGGTTAATTCAACAGTTTTTATGGTCACTGCTGAAAAAACTCCTTCTGTGTTAGCCCAGCTTAGATTCAAATTAGGAAGAACTGTGGCTTCATGCAAAATTGTTCTTCATTATTCATGGTGATATAAGAAGGCGGGGGGGTGGATATTACATTTTACAGTGGCAGTGATCATTTAAGTGAAAAAGGGAGAGAGAGAATTGAGGAGTATGTGGTTAGGAAGGCACCTGAGGCTGCGTGTACCAAACATCCATTGTATTTTCGCTGGATGAGTTTTGGAACTGAACACAAACTGACTATTTCCTCGGTTCACCATGCATAGAAAGCATTCACTTGGTATTTTAGGAAATGTCTCACGTATTCCATCTGGAGAATCCCTGGGTAATTTTACGTTAAATGGTTGAATTCCCTCAGGGCAAGAAGTAAAGATGTTTTCAATTGCTTGATGAGGAAAAATTGAGTAGAAAGGAGGAAAAAATATCTGGAGAAGAGACAGCTAAGCGTCTCTTAGTGAACATCTAAAGCGTCCTAAAGAGTAGCATTTAGAGGAACAGAAAAGGAATCTCAGTAATAGAAGTCAATAAATAATTTGTCTTTTATTTTTCCAAGTTATATGTTTTTGTGAAGTCTGTTGTAAAAGACAAATCTCAAGTTTGCCTGATTTGCTATTTTTCATTTTATGTAGGTTAATATATTTTTATCAGAGAAAGACATTACTATTTCTCCTAGCAACTAAAGATTTTTTGCTCCAAAAAGTTATAAGTGTGAATTAAAATAAAATTGTGAGTAACTCTGACTATGCACTTTGGCAAAAAGTATCATTGCTACAGCAAGCATCCGCTTTCTGAGCAGTAAAAAAATGATATTTAGAAATACTTTCATATTTTTATCAGAAGTAGCTTTTGTTGTCAATGAAGTTCCAAAACTCCACAGCAGCATTAATTTATTTATCAGTCCAAAAGAATATTTTGCACATTCCTAAATGTGACATGTTGAACACTTCTCTACTTTTGAGGCTGGGTCATCCTTCTGAAGCAGGGTCATCCAAGGTCAGTGAACTATCCTCAAGAGTGACAGTGTGAATCTTATGATGAATCATTTCTACACATGAGATAAAGGCATTAGGCTGCATTTCTCTTCCAGATGCACCCATTAAATTACACAAAAAATTAGTGGGAAAAAATCGGTCTTGACTAACACAATGTCATGGCTTTAATTGAGATGGCTTGTGTATACTCCAAGATTGAATTTGATATAGTGATTGTGCATTGTTGACTGAAAACAGTTTTGATTCAGTTTGTGTGGTTTCATAGCAGCAACCTTCACTTTAATGCATACTGGCATCACAGTAATTAAATTTACTTCATAAAACAAAGCTAATTTTAATAAGTTTTTTTTTCCTTTTCTTTTCTTTTTGTTGTTGTTTCTATATAAACAGTAACATTGAAAATTTTAAGCACATAGTACTCACAGCAGGAGCAACTAAATATGCAGTCTTACCTCCAGACCCCTGAAATTGCCTACTGTTGAGGCACATCATCCACTTCAAAAGGGCAGAATTCTGGCAGAATATGTCCTCATCCATTACTGTGGCAAGCGAAGAGACACATGATCAGATTAAAATTACACTATGTAAATGCAGAGAATCAGAATAGGACCTCAAAGACACATATTCTGGGCTTCTCAAGTAAAAGAGCTCCTAAATGTTATGCAAAATAATGTGTGGCATTTAATCTTCTAAAAGATATAAAGAAAACGTCTTCTAGTTTATACATTTAAAGGGGAAAGTCTTTTGTTCATCACATTGGACAGAACTTTTATCCTTAAACTGTCAAGATGATAAAGGCATCAGGATACATTTAAATTCCTTACCTCGAAAGATGGTAAATGATGTATGCAAAAGAAAACCAGAGCGCACGAGGAATTTCTTTACATGGGTTTTGTATCATGGAAGAATGTGAAGGTAAAAATATAGATGTGGGGTTTTTAAGCTAATGTTAATGCATGATGAGGTCAAGTGGATAGCAAATCCACCCAACTACAGGTTTTCTTTTTAATAAGAAAAAGACATTTTTTGAGATAGAAGGGTCTGTTTTCTGTTGTTGTTTTTGTTATTTTGTTTTTTTTTTTTCTTATATTGATGGATTGTGAAGGTCATGAAGAGATTGATCGACAGAGGCCAGTAAAAGTTAGAAGTAATTTAATTAACATTGTCCAAATCTGAAATATCTTCTAATCTGATTATATACTTATTTCTTGAGGGAGACTGTATGAGTATCTATGTTTGCTATAGAAAGATACTTTTCTGTAATCTAAAATGATTCAGTTATCAACTCTTTTTAATAAGCATAATGAGTCAAGAAAAAAATAAATAAATCCTGAAGCATTGGATTATTTTTCCATAGTTAAAATTAGAATATTTTTACATTAGTTTGTGCTTAAAATTAACTATATGTATGTGTGCATGTATTTGTAGGGTTATATTATATCTACATTACGTAAAAAGGCCTTGCTGAATCCAAATAAGCAGAGAAACTGTTGGTTAGATGTGCCATGTGAGGATTCATTTTAGTGCTGTGCTACCTGCTTTATGTGGCTGGTGTGATTCATCACAACAAAGGACATACTCTGGGACATTTAAAGAGATTTAATTTTGTCTATCTGCTCTAATATTTAATAGACAAAAATGCTTTCTATGAAGAGGAAGACTGTCATCTGTCAAAGATTCTTAATCCTGGCTTTGCCATGGTCATCCTTTTAAGATGGTTTTAAAAGGGTACAAAATGTACATTAACTGTAAGTACAAAAATTGAGGTGACTCTTAACAACTGTGAAAGCAAATGAGGCATCATGTGAAGGTGAGTACACTGCAAATGAGAGCAGAGAGGCTGGGAAGCAAGCTGTAGTATCTACTGAAGGACAAGCATGGTCTGCCTAACAGAGCCCAAGATGCAGAGGAAGGTCTTTGTCCCACTGCCCCTAAAAAAGACTGCCGACAAGTTTCTAAGGATGCGTTCCATCCTTAAATACTCTCACATTAAGCAGGAATTGTAACATTTCCTAGCATGGCAGAACAAGATTTACTTTAAAATTTTTCAGTTTTCTCACATAAAAATCATAACGTAAAGAAGGTATGGGTGTGCAAAAAGCATAGGAACACAGGTGAATTACTTCGTCTCACTTTGTCTACTTGTAGCACCAAAACGGAAAGAAATGAGTGGTTTTTTTTTTGTTTTTTTGGTTTTTTTTAAGACATTGAGTTAGATTTTTTACAATGTCCCTCCCTTTCATTTCTGGAATCCAAAGCCAGAAGTGGAAGTGCTGAAATTCTGAGAGAAAGACCATTCTTGCACTTCTGGGAAAAATCATTGTTATCTCTAGAAAGTCTCTTACTGTGAGATTCAGAGCTGTTTTGCTGACTGAAGGGATATGGATACTCTTCAGATAAGGAATTGAAAGTTTTTTTTTTCATTACCAGATGTAAATCTCCACTCTAAGGTCCACCCATTAATAAGTTAGACATTGAAGTATAACTATTGTACAAATCTGGTAGTATCTCCTTGAGATTAATGTTTGCAATGCTACCTTCAAAAGATTTATACATATGGATGGACTAGTGATGTTAGCCAACATGATTAAGATGCTCCCTAAATCAATGCTACCACTGAATTGCCCACAAATGGCACAGAAATTATTTTATTTTGATAAAGAAAATATCAGAGATAAAAAACCCTGTGCAGAGTGCTGTGCCTCTTGAACTTTTATTTTTTACCCTTAGATGACCATTTTATAAAAACAGCAATCAAGTAGGGGCTTACTTTAAGCAAGAACTTAAGTCCCATGTGCTCAAGGTCTTTTTGCCAAATAGGAATGAAGCTACTTGCATACTTAGAAATTTGCCTTGTTATTAAAATCCAAATTTTAAATTTATATCCATGCAAATCCCATCCTCATATAACAGTTTTGCAAATCAAGAAACATGCTGCACTTTGGGGATTTTGCTGTACCCTGGCAAACAGAGAACATATTCTTCTGTCTCACTGGATATTTCACTGGGCAATTGAATTTCTTGAGGAGTATAAGGCACACCATACATTCCTAATGATAAATAAGCTGACATGATGACAACTGGTATTACCTTGAATGTTTCCGTGGATAGTGACTTTTTTCTAAGGTGCTAATAGTATGGCTCAATCTGCCAGAGTGCCAGAGTGGTAAAGAAAAAAAAAAAAAAAAAAAAAAAAAAAAAAACCTTTTCTAGGAGCTCTGTTTGTCCATGGTGAACAAGGGCTGTAAGAAAAATCTCAGTGAGAAGTCATGTAAAAGCTTTTTTTTTTTTTTTTTAGTAATAATAATAATAATAATAAAGCTGGCCTAAAAGAGTTTACACAGCTGTGAGTGATAAAATATAGCAGCCATGGCAACCCAGTCTCCAGTACTCTGATAATGCATCAGAAATGAGGCTATTAGAATTATTAATTCACATTAGTGGCTATTAAAATTACTACCTGCAGATTCACAGCCTGCAAATCCTTTTCTATTTCTAAGAGAGGGTTCAGTTGCAGAAGGAACCTTTTTGCTAAATAGGTGCACTGTATTGTATGCTAGACATTATGGGAAGTCCAACAGATAATAAAGCTCACATTGAGCTTTATGTAGCTGCTTTGTAATGCAAGGGTACCAGATGTAATACTTTATTCTTTTAATGATGGCAAAGAACTAATACAGCTAAAAAGTAACAATAACTGGACTCTCACTGGTTCCCTGGAAGCTAATACTAGAAATCCAGCTTACTGTAGGCTATTTCATTAAATAGCAAGTGACATACAAAATATTCTACTTTGGTAGGTAATAAACAAAGCCAACAGAAATCAGCAGAAAAGCTGAGCCAGACCCATAGGAAGGTTTTGTAGAGATTCTACAGTGAGACTCAGGGAGTCGTGTAGAGATTTGGCTACATCCTTTCCATCCCCCATTAACTTAACTCAAAATGCAATTGCATGCTGTTTTAAGTAAAAGAAGAAACACTATTACACCAAGGCCACAGCGGGATATAATCAGGGGGAACAGCAACATGGCAGAGAAAGAAGGTTTTATTTATGGAAATGAGCAGAAAAAGTAACACACAAGCTAGAAGCAGCCAAAGAGGTACCAGTAAAAATAACAAACAAGCAAAGAACATGAGCTTGGCTCACAACCAGTTTTTTGGAATTCACATCAGAGTCTATCTCCTTTAAGAGCCCATGTACCAAAAACGGATATGACATCCAGTGTTCTTTTTAGAAGTTATCATTCCCAGAAAGAGAAGAGGAAGACAAGGGTGTCTGCAAAACAAAATTTAGCACATCCCCACAGGCTAGACAGAGCAAATAATGTAGGCATATATAACAGAGCTTGGGTAGCCTTTTCACTAATTGCTCTTCTGAATTTTCTCCCCATGGTCATGGTTGCCAGCTAACTCAAGAACAGCCTGGATTCCTTAAAGACTTTTTTTCTTTTTTTCTTTTTTTTTATGAAGTTCACTCTGCGCCTACAGACATTTCTTTGTACATATCCCCTTCTGATATTCTGTAAAACTCTATCAGTAATGCCAACAGGCACCTTAGACAATAGACCTTTCTCCACCTGAGTTTCCTTTGAAGTATTACTGACAGCATCAGGCTCTCAACAGAGACACTTCTTTTCAGACATGGTGGCAATTACTCTCCCACCAAATAAAAAAGTGATAATACTTACAGTCATGAATTAGGAGACATAGGTTTGATTTCTTCCTGTGGATGTTCAGACTCACAAACACTGAATGTCTGGGGGGCAGGCACCCCAACACACATGGGGCTGTGCCTAGAAAGGTTTGTTTAGTTCAGCTATGCCACCAAAAACACGTTCTGTGGGTGCATTTATAAAGTTTAGAAAGTGAACAGAGCAAATTGGTTTTGCCTAGTTTGACCAGCTAAATCAAAGACATTTTAGCTTATTGCACATGCCAGAAAATGTTATGGATGGTCCTTACACGAGATGACCAAATAACACACAAAAAAAATAGAGTGCAACATTATTTGTAAAATTTCCAAGGACTACCATTATGCAGCATCAGTACCCTGCATTTTTCTACTTTTCCTCAGGTGTTCAGGCAAACACTGGCATATGTGGTATTATTCATACAGATAACAGTATCCCTGCACAACCAAGGAGTTTCATGCATGAACAAAAGCATTTGCTGTTTCTTCTTCACTGCTTGTTGTTCATCAGCTCAAGTTCATGTCAGCAGGATGATTCATCTGCTTCTGTTTAGCACGTGCTTAATGCTCAGCTGACTGAAGCAGAGCCCGCTGTGAGCTGCAGAAACCAGCTTGTCACCAGAGAGCGGAGCAGCTCGTGCCCCACCAGCAGCCTCGACATGAGCAAACGGCCGGGCTGCCTCGGAGAAGTACCCCACAACATGGGGGGAGCTTTTTTCATCGTATTGTTACCCCTCTGTCCTGCTGAGGAGAGGGGAATGAGAGAGGTGGGCACCTGGCTTCTAGCCAAGGTTAAACCTTCACATTACTTCAGCAGGCAGTAGACCTGTCTTCTCTCCAGCCTCAAGATTGGGCAGGTCTCAAGATATGGGCAAGTGCTCCCAGGCAGGACACTACCACCCCTCACTGAACTTCTTGCCATTCATCACCAGACCCAAGCAGATACAGCCACTCTTTCTTACAGCAGGTCACAAGAATGTTAGGGAAATATTTTTGCCCAAGTTGCCATCTCATAAACGCTGAGAACTTTGGCAGAAGTCATTTGGTTTTGACAACATCATGACAGCCCTGAGCAGGTCTTTTGGACCAACCTGCCTGCCAAGTCTCTGCTGGCAGTCTCCTTGGTCTCATGCCATGGTGGCTGCCCAGCCTTTCCACAGCCACCGTGGGGCATGGAGAGCCTCAGCATGATCCCACAGAAGCAGGGCCCATCACCAAACATCTTTTCTTTTCTCCTGTTAAAAATATCTGGATTTTTTTTTTTTTTGCTTTTTCCAAAATACAGATGGAAAAAATAAAATATGAGAATCTTCTAGAAGGCAAAATCATATTTCTCTTTACAGTTTATTCGTGATGGAGCAATAGGCAGGCATTTTACCCTGCTACGGAAAGGACATTTGGGGGAAAGATTTGAAGTGAGAGACAAAAGCAAAGAAGCACACGTAGAGACCCCAAAAAGCAACTGAAGGGAGCAGAGGAAATACTGGAGGTGGTGAGGCATTTCCCTTGCTCTCCTCACAAACCAAGAGTGTATATGCAGATACCATAACATCTGGACATGATGAGCCCCCTAAAAATGCACCAGGGTGCATATCCCAGAAAGCAGACCTGTGCTGGAAGAAGTGAGGCATGCAAAGTATCCAAATGCATTATTACTCCTTGAAAAGGTGAGTCTACAGTTTAAAGAAAAAGTTCTGTTTTATAGCAAAGTTTAGATGGACAGGTGCTGAAGGTTACTTTATGAAATTCTTCATCGGGTGGAGGAGACCAGCTGGACGAGCACTTTGGTTGCTCCAGCCATTAGTTTTGAGAAATGCTTCCCTCAGCCCGCATGTCTGCTCCAGAGCACTCTGTGGTGTGAGCAGGCTCCTCCACAGCACAACTCATTGTCCTTGGGAAACCATTTCTGCTGCCAGTACCATCGGAGGAAAAAACAGTTTCAAACCATTTGCTTCTTCCTATTTTAATATTCTCTGTATGTTTTCCTTCGGATCATGCTCTTCTAAGTCACCACAAAGGCACAGCTTCCATACATTGCCCATTGACTAAATGACTGCTGCTACTTTTAGTCATTTTGATTGTAGCTTAAACTCATATTAAAATCTAAATGAGGGATGATTTCAATTTCTTCTTGGAGGCTGGAAGGAACAGCAATGTGGGACTGTACCAGCTGCAGCTTTAGAGCTTTATTTGGAAGGCTACAAGGACACACTTTATTTCCTTATGGATCTCAAAGGCCTGGACTAATTAGTACTTATTAGAAAACAAATTAGAAATGCATTTTATTTCTCCATATGGTGAAAGCAGGAGCTACAACAAAGGGACAGGATATCAGAAGAGCTGGGAGAGTGATTTGCAATGCATAATTTATTTGACTAATTTTAACTTTTCTTTTATGCCTATGCATTTTCTACATACAGGTAACATCTTCCTTTAACGTATCTATTGTTCATAACAATTTGTCAAGTAATATTTGCTACATAGCGCATCTGTGAACCATTCACTGCATGATCATTAAAATTCAAATGCAAAAAAGTAAATTCTCTGGTGACATGATACTTTTTTATTATTATTTGATAATATGAGTGCCACTATGACCTTTTTTATGTGTGTGATTAGATTTTTAAATTTGCTGTCAATATAAATTCTCCAAAATTTAACTTAAAACTGCTTGATAGCCAGTAACTTTGCTATAGAAGAGAAAGGAGGTACTACCATGACTAAGTGGAGTTCACAGGGGCTTGGGCCTTATCCTGACTGTTTTGTTAATGTTTCTTCCATGATATGCTTTATGTACATAGAATGTGACCCTTTCAGGTGAATAAAAACAGTAAGAGCAATTCATTTTTTAAAAGTTAATGAATACCCATTGAAATACTTTTTTTTTTCCTAGTTATTGCTAAGCTGCAATTTATGCATTAACTTTATTTATGATACAAAAAAAAAAAAGTAAAAAGAAAAAAGTTTTAATTATTTTGACACTGGAATAAAGGACTAACTTTTCATTATGCCTGGAGCACACTAAAAACAGGAACATTGATCGCTTTAGTGATCTCTTTCTTTACCTCCTTTTCCTGAGTAAGACATAGTAACCACCAAGCTCAAAGTATGCTTCTCAGTCCAAACCTTGACCTCTAGATTTGGGAATGCTTAAAGTATTGGGACAATGTTTTTCTCCACATGCACAAACTTCAGGTCTTTAATTTCCAGGCAATATTCAACAGGCTTTTCTATTCAACTGTTTCTAAGAACCTCCCAACCACATTTGTTGTGAAAGTCACGTTGTGTGGCAGTCAGTATTGCCAGTGTGCTAGGTGTGCTTTCAGCATGCCCACCTGCAAAACAGGTTGCCTCAGGGGAGCTATGGCAGAATGACAGATCTGTTCATCCCAAACAGTTTGTCCTATTTATCTGCTCTGGTCAATTTAAAACAGTGAAAATTATGCAGGTAGAAGTGGTGAATAAAAGTAATTATGTCTATATGTATGCTGACCATGCAATTGAATGAACAATTGATTCCAGATATTCCTCTTATAGCCCCTTGCACCTGGCTGACTCTAAAATGTGGTCTTTAGACCCCTGTACTTAGGGAACACATGCAGCTTAGTCCCTTTAGTGAGATGTCTAAGCCCTTTTGCAAACAACCACGTACTGTTCACACAACTAAATGCTCAAAAAAAAAAAAAAAAAAAGTTCTATACATCTACTGGTATAAGAAACGTAAAAAGAACATACAAAGCATGACAATTTGGGGCAATTGATCAATTGATTTCATACCCAGATTAAATGTTTTTGTTCTCCATTTGTAGATTCCAGTCAGATTTAATCTATTTTATTCCACAAAGAGGAAAATGGTAGGAGATCTGTTATCTTCTTTAAAATGTTTTTTGGCTAGAAAATGCTTCTAATTTGTATGATGCATTGCTCCATCAATGTTATAAAACTACATCTTTAATTTATACAAACTGTAAGTATGTATGGCTCATACATAGTTTTTCAAATTATGAAAGACCTCTTGACTTCTTGTTTTTCTCTGTTGATTTACTTTGCTGAGAGGACAGATCTCACCTTTCAATCACCTCTTTTAACAGAACGTTGTTAATCTATACATAGTGTATAAACTCTTTTCTCTCAGAAAATGTTTCCTCCAATATTTTGCACGTTCAGAGCTCTATTTCAAAGTGCCACTTTAATCCTTTTTATCTTTCTGCTAACTTAGAATATTTGTCATTACTTGATTATTCTGGTCACATTTCACTGTTTTTCACTGAAATCTCAATAGGGAAAGAATGCTTTAGGCAAAATGAACTCTGAACTTTTGTGTCATCAGAATCTTAATGTAAGTATATTGAATACAGCCTGCACAGCTTAACCTAAAATCATAAGAAACACATTCACATTATAAAGCTTGCACCAGCACACAAATGGAAGCTTTTGTGAAGATGAAATTTCATTTCTCAGTGTTATTTCTTATGACCCTGGGTACTTACCAGATCTAATAATAAAAAACATTTGAAAATATTTATATCAAATCCAAGAAAGACAATGTAGCGAAGATAACAATAAGAACTTGCTGCTCCCTCCTATAAAAGCCATAATGTTTTTTACTGTCCATAAACTATTAAATGATTTGGAATTCTACAATTAGAAAGCTATGACATTGTCTTCATGCACCACATCCGAATACTTACAGGTCATGATGACACCATAAAAGTTAACGTGCATACTCTTTTTTAAATGCCATTACTACTCCAAGGAAGTAGTGCCTATCATAAAACTGTGTTTAAATTAAAAAGAGATATTAACATGAGTTAAAGTGTCCTTTTCTCTTTTATTCTTTTAATACTTCATCCCTCAGGGATCATCAGAAAACTACTTGTTTTTTGAAATAGCTATTTCTAACATAGGTGCTTCAGCTCTTACTTTTCATACGTATCCCCACATCGTTATTACATTCAATCACAATTTTTATAGAGGATTTTCTCTTCTCTGTTTCACCTTCTGCATTAGTTATCAAACCTGCAGCTTCCTGCTGGTACAGACCAATTTTTCACAGCTTAATACACAAATTATTATCTTTAAAATCCTAAAATACAGCTTCACCATGGCTTAGCCACTTTTGCCACTTCAAAATCACTACTTATTAATGTTAATCATGTTAAGGTACTGGGTTTTCTTAACTAGTATAAGAGCTTAAGTTTTTAATCTGAGTCATTTTTTCCTCGCAAATTTCCAGAAAATTGCTAGGATTAAATGCATGAAGATTTCCTTTCAACTCATGTGAGCCTGTAGTTCAGATTTCTTAAAAGAGAATCTTTTATCCCATCCAAAGGACGTGTGCAGGTTGACATAAAGCACAATCATGTGCATGTGTGTCCACTCCAACAGGACATTAGCACATTTCTATGCCGTGGTTAACAAAAAATTAAGAACTAGGGGAACTGTGTTAAAAGCAACTATTTCTTCCCTTCACCTTCACCCTATATTTATATCTTTACTTATCCTTAATATACCCCAGGTGAAATATATAAGGCTCTTAAGATGTGCAGAACCCAAAGGGTAATGGAAGCTGGATCTCCATTTGGAAGAACAAAAGTGGCCCCACAGGAGAAACCAAGCCAACCTACTTCATTGCAATAAATACCTGGGGGATGGAAGATGCACACATGAACTCGTCACCCTCAGTGCTCTACAAGCCAAGCAGTATCTCTAGCTGTAGTCACACAGCTTGGCATGGAAGGGATATATGTGACCTCTTCTCTGGTAGTATGTTGTACATTTTACTTAACAGTTTTGAAGTTTGAGGAAGGACTTAAATTTGCAGCACGGATTTTGGAACCAAATTGAGCACAAACATATTAGAACAGGTATTTCTGATTCCTCATGAGAACTAAAGAGAGCATTTTCCCAAAACTATATAGCCATTGATCTTCATAAAAAAAAAAATCACTTCTCAGTTTTTGCTATTCTGTTGTTTCCACATTACTCCACAATCTCCTTTCTAATGGTCTTCAAGGAGGAAGATGAAGTCCTTTGTCCATTTATTTTTTTTAATTTGAGAAAGGAGAATAGCACAGAGACTATTCTAGGTTCACCGACTGTCGTTTTCTTTCTAGCAATGGGCAAAAATCTTGGATGTCTGTTTTAATTTCTTAGATCAGTTGGCAGCCTTTGATACCCATGGTCCTTAGTTGTGATAAACAGCATAGCTTTTATGCTATCACTCACTTGAGTGATTTTGTTCTTTCCTCTCCAAATGTCATCTCTAGTTCCCACTGAACTCAAGTGCAAAACTGCTTTAGGCTTCATCTAAAACAGGTTTGGGCCCCAGGAGATGAAAGAAAGTGGTTTTGACCAATTGCTCATCTGCCCAAAGAACACTTTCACACAGGTTCTGCCAGGCTATATTTTAGCACCCCTCCTCTATGTGATGCTGAGAGAGATAATAACACAATTTGGGCTGTTGTACTACCAAGATGCAGATGACACACAGCTCTATGCCTCATTTTCATCAAACCCAGATGGTGCAGCATCTTTGCTTTGCCTGTGCCTGGCAGAGATTAATACTTAGATAAGGGCAAGCTGACAGAAGCTTAATTTGGACAAGATGGAGAAGGTGTTATTGTGCTAAGGGAAAATAGGGGCAATCTTACTTTTCCATTTCCCATTTGGCAGGGTGGAGGTGGTTTGACCTGGAGTGAGCTTGGATTCCTATTGCTATTTGAAATCACAGGTGGCTTTGAGGGCCCAAGACAGCATTTCATATCTGCTTTGGTTAGACATCTATCACATGTCTTCTTGGCTTCTGACAGTGCCACCTCCAAACCATGCCTTTGTAAATTCTAGACTTAATTATTGCAATGTGCTCTATATGGGGCTACAGATGAGGACCAACTGGAAACAATAGTGCGTGTTGAAACCAGCTGCTTTCCTGCTTGGCAATGGGAGCCATGGAGCACATACTAGATAGCTTCTCTGGCAAAAATCCTGTCTCCCTCCCCAGCAAAGGGATGGTTCCCTCCCTGTTTGAATCTGGCTTCGACAATGAATTAGTGTTAAATGACCTGGGTCCCATCTTCTTGAGCAACACTTTTTGCCAAGTGAACTCTCAAAGCAATTTCTGACAATATAATGTTAGAGATCTAGAATTAAACAAATAGGAGGCAGTAGCAATGCTTTTAAAACAAACAGCTCTCAGCTTCAAAATTGGCATCCCTTACTACTCCAGCAGGGTCCAAATGTGTTAAGCTTGGCACAGTAAATGACCCTCCACTTTTCCCTAGCTTTGGATTATCACCATGCTTATCACAAAGGACTGGTTTGGGAATCTCACAGTAATTGCATCTGTATTCATGAGCTTTTTAACATTATCATTAATATTGCACTAGAGTTATAGGATCTTCATGAAATTACACCAAACAGACACCAAGAATCAATCTAAACAGCCATGAATTTTCGATTCTTATTTGAAAGATCCCATCCATGACACATTGCTCCTCAAAATGCATGGCTCAGATGAGCACTCCCAGGATTCGATATTTTTCTGACCAGCCTCTTGGATTAGCAAAAGTGGTTTGGAAAACTCAAGAGAGTAGTCTTATTTACGACATTTCAGCACTTCCTTTTCTATTTCTAGCTAAAACCAGGACCTGCAGGAAGGAATTCTTAGGACATTAAAATACTCCTTTCAAATTCCAGAAGGACTTTATGTGTAGTCCTTAGATGAAAAAAGCCTGTCATTTCTCATTGCAGCCAAATCATCCATTATGGGGGAAAATTTAAGTAGAATACTGCAGCCAGGAGTTATACTGTTATATATTTAATGCAGAACACTGAAAAATCTTTTCTTTTAGACAAATTTTGTTTTCTCTATCCATGTCAGATAATGCTATTCTACATCAGCAGTGAAACTGTCAAAACGCTGTGAGACACTGAGGATTCAGTTATCTCTTTCTGAGAGTAACAGCGGCAGAATCAAATTCCTTCCTCAGTTGCTACAGCTGACCAGTTCAGACCTTGTTATCTGAATGATTCTTGCATCTCAAATATTCTGAGTAAATGGAGTTTAGATGTAATTCATAAATCTTGGACGGAAAAAAAAAAAAAGATTTAATTATTTACTATGCAGACTATGTATACCAATAATAATTTAAATTCTAAAGATATGCAGGTGCTTGGATGGAAAAGGAGACATTTCAATTCCTTGGTCTCTACTTTGCTTAATTGGATTTTACCGAGCATTTTAAATCGGCTGAGACTTTTGATCAACGGCACATCCATTGTGACTTCCAAGAGCTTTCACAACAGAACAGACCTGAATATTTATCTGATAGACATATTTTTGAATCTACTAACAGTTCCTTACTAAGATATTTTCATCAAAAATGTAAAACCTTATAAAAAATTCAAATGTTTTGGTTCGTTTGAGGCCCTCAGCTAGAATAATGTCATCTTATGTCTACATTGTATGGTGTTGTTTTTAGTTGGGGGCTTTCAATGCTACAGTGTTAGCAATTTCAAAGGTTCCAGCTCCTTTTTAAGAGATAACTACGCTATACTTGATTTTGATCTGTCACCACCTTGCCACAGTATGATATTCCAGGTTTCTTGTTTTGAGTAAGTGTATTTTTTTTATCATTGCAGCTTGATAAAACAGAAGCCCATTTTAAACAATAAAGCATAAGTAATGTATTTCTATTTTTATATGTTTTCTTGGATATGATTGCAATTTATGAGAAAAAACACTATAATTATGAATGCAAATGATTTCACAGTTACTGCAACAGATTTTGTTTATATATGTTAAACTATGCTGAGAAAGAGCCGGCTTTGATCTGGGAAACTCATTAATGTCTTTGCAAAACAGCAATCAGAACATGGTGTAAGCAGTGACAGTGACCACAGTTCACAAGGATGTGACTCAGTCTAAGCCACCTTTGAAATACAAACACACTCTTGTGTCAGAAAACTGAGGTGGATCATAGGGAAGAAAGTAAGACTTTTTAAATGAAATTGTTTAAAAGTGTCTTTTCAGCCTCATAGCAATAACACTGTAATTTATGAAAGCAATAGAACCATGGTTACTACCAAGGAAAGGCAGAAGCTGCACTGAAGACTAAGTGCATATCCATACCCTGTTAAATTAAAGAGGGTGAGGGTGTAGGCTTGGAGATTCAGCCCTTGACATCCACACTGCATTCTCCTTTGGACTCTCCCTGTCCATCTCTTCAAGTCTGGGTTCATCCTGGGGTTAGTTCTCATCAACGAGCAGCATGGATGAGGCCATACCATGTTCAGCTATCTCCATCTGTCACCATCTTCCACTGTTATCCCAGAAGACCTCATACCATCACACACAACCCAAAATACTCACACAACACTCCAAGGCATGTGTATACTCTCCACATCACTCTTATTAAAATCCCACTCTTGAGGCTGCAGAACAGTTTCCACATTAGCAGCCTGGCCTATAGACCCAGCCCTGATGACAAGTGTTATTAACATCGTGTCAACAAATGCCTGAGGGGCACTGTGAAGATGGCCTGAGCCTCACAGAGAGAACAGCCATGCTTTCAGTGTTCAAAAATAAAGCTTAGGAGGGGAGGTCCAAACAAATGTCCCAAAAGAAACAGCAGGATATTGCACCATCCACAGGCCACTCTGGTAACACCACACAAGTTCAAAAGAACAAGAGAGAAGTTAAAAATAAATAAATTGCTCATATATGGTATCACCATAGAAATAAAAGATCCAGTGATATTTGATGTATGCATCAGATCCATGCTAAGCTGCATGAATTATTTTAGACACTTGGCTGCCACCATGTCCTTCAGTGCCCATGGTCTGAGACTGTGATGCAGCCAATATGCTTACAGTCTCCTTTCTTGCCCATCACTGCTGTGGAGCAGGACCCAAGAGAAACCCTAGGTGAGAGGATATCTTGTAGTATTCTCCTAGCCTCACTGCATCATTCAGAAGCCTCTCCCACTCCTCTTTCAGAGATTAATGTCAGTTCTTTGACAGTTGATTTCACTGGAAGGAAGCTGGAGGACATGGTCACACACCTTTTGACACCAGACAGCCTACACAGAAAAGGAGAAGGTACCAGCAAGGAGGAGAGGTTGTCAGCCCTCAAAGTGACAGTCTCCCTTTGCAACATCAGGGAGCAATGTGCAGCCAGGAATGACAACCAACTAGAGCACAGATAAGGTCACTGCCCACAAGACCTAAGAAAGACCATGTCATCTAACATAATAAGCTGTGCAAATCTCC
Source organism: Cygnus atratus (assembly GCF_013377495.2). Taxonomy (NCBI): domain Eukaryota; kingdom Metazoa; phylum Chordata; class Aves; order Anseriformes; family Anatidae; genus Cygnus; species Cygnus atratus. The sequence continues at coordinate 15,194,407 of NC_066363.1, forward strand.
CAGCCAAGAATGACTTCTTGGCAACTGCCAATGGTTGCATCCATATACACAACCCTCCTGACATTCCCCTCCCTCACAGATCAGAAGACATGGGGCTACCCTAAAAATGGCCGCCCACGCCTCAGTTGCAAAATAGCCTTTTGCACTCACTCTTATCCCAAATACAGTGAGCTCAACTGCCAGAGTTTGATTTTGACTTACGTTTCACCAGCAAGATGAAATAGCTTCTGCAACACGCCACCCCATCCACTCTTGCAGTAGGCACAGTCCAAATCCACACACAGCTTTGAAAGTACTCCAGAAATATCGTGACAGTATCCCAAAGCCAATATCTAAAAGCAATTCCCTGCCTTGACCTTGCTTAATTTCCTGGTATTTATCTACACTCCAATGTTTATTCCATTCACATTTGGCCCAGGCTGGGATCAGAAGGATCTAGCTATGCCTTCCACAATGCAGTGGGAAGACCCACCATATGGGCACACCATGGGCACCACACTGAACAGACTCCAGATCCAGAAGAGGAAGGCAAGAGGTATGACAAAAGGCAGGAAACATGCCATGAGAAAGGTCAGCAGCTCACTGCTGGATGCTTCCTAGCCCATTTCAAAAGCTTCCTAGCCCTTCTGCTAGCTGGAGCAGTTGGGAACCCAGTGCCTCCTGGCCTGGCAGCACAGAGAAATCTAGGCCATCATCTTGTAGATGAATAGCACTAATTTGAACGGTAGAGTGATAAAGAATCATTTGCGTTCCCAAAAGCCCTGCCTGGATCCACTCCAGTGTCTTGCTCCTGGGCATCAACTTGGGGACCACATTCCACACTAGGAAGCTGAGCTACAGGCTGTAGCACACAGGAGCACCTTTCACTTTGATTGCTTCCGCTCCACACCAAAAACACGTTCCCCAAACAAGCAGCCTTTCGTTTCACTAAACTCTTATTTTGATAGTTTTCCATTAGCTGGACAACACCAGCTTTTATAAAGGTGTGGTAGCTGTCTGTGAAGCTACTAAACCTATACCCATGTTAATTGATGAGATGGGTCGGGGGCTGTGCTCTAACCTGATGCCAAGCCTAGTCTGATTGTGGTATGACTTTCCTCAGATGCCCAGATGGGAATGGTCCCTGGCCCATGCTAACTCCTAACCCTCACTCAGGTATTGCCTGCAAGCACTAGCTCACCCTGACCAAAAACATACCAAAATCATGCTGGCAATTAAGAGTAGCGCTCAGGTCCATGCTGTACCCTGGTTAGTTTAACAGTATATCCAGGTTCTGCCTAATTCCCTGAAATATGAATTTATTTTAAGCTGATATAAGTAGGGATTTGAATAACAGTAAGTTACAGAGTGACGTTATTTCCCTGTTCTCATCCTTTAGAAAAATAAACTTGTCTTTACACTCAAAAATAAGTTGACAGCTGACTGAAATTATCCTAATCTTGTTTAATATATATTAAGCTGAATTTCATGAAAAATAAGTTTTCCATAGGGCATAAGCAAGCAGAGTTCCCAAGGAAAACTGGCTTATTTTGATGAGTACTTCTCAGAATTTCTCAGTCTTCAGATTCAGTGCTAAAGAATTGTTTCTTTCCAACATTTGTAACACCTTACTCTTCAATGGGAGCTGATTATAGCTGGCAGCATTCTCCTTCTGGGGCAGTAGGTCAATAGGTTAATGTCTTGGCTAAAGGACCTGAGCGTGCTTCACTTGGCAACACCGCAGCGTGCTGCCAGCATGCAGCAGCAGACAGTAATAGTGAGCTTAACCTCTCCAGTAACTCTCTTCACCAAGGGAAGCATTACACATGAATATCCCTAACCTCCTTTACGTACCTGTTACCAGCCCTCTGCTGGGTTTTAGCATTTATGTGCAGTCTTGCCACTATGGTTATAAATGCTAAGCTTTTGAGCTAGTTTTTTATTTTTGAAAGCAATCAGTGTGTAAAATGCTCACATTTCATCTGCTAAAGTGTGTTACTTTAGAAGGATGAGCACCAGCTCATCCCTGGTCTTCTTTAGTCATTAAAAAATGACATTTAAAAGCACAAATAATTCGTCAACACAGTCTCATCAAGAACTTCATTTTCTTTCTCCAAGTACCTAATTTACATAATTAAGAACCATTTATACACTTTTGTTTTTAATTTCAATTCACCTTAAGCTCCCCAAAACAAAGCATCTATACTTTACTTGAATGTAGACATAGAGATTCTGAATGTATTGACAAATGCAGTGTATAATATTTATATTGATTACAGTAGAATCATATATGCATGCCACAAAATGATCTTGTAAGACATAATTCAAGGCAATAAATATGAAAGAGCATTTCCAACAAATCCAGCAAATTCCCATCATTCTCAAAAATGATATTTTAATTATTTTCAGCAAATGATACTGCGCATGTCAAAAATCAATTTCATTAATTTTCTAATGTTTCATCCAGATACTGAATCACAAAGGTCTGGAAGTCCTTTTCTAATTATGGGTAATTGGGTCAAGAACATTTGAATTTATATTAGCATGTGAACTTTCTGCATGAAGGATACAGAGCTTTGAAGCAAGATGCTCAGCATTTTACTAAGGAGCTGAAAAAACATCAGCTCCCATTCCACGTGGTGTGGTAGCTGAGGTAACTCAGTGTGTTATAATATCGCTTGGTATCTTGCAGGATTAATTTGAAGTGGGGCTCTTGGCCATTGGTCACAACATGGTATTTTCTGCCTAGATGAAATCATCTTCATTCCAGTCAATAAAAACCAAGCACCCTTTGGATTCAGTACATGGAGTTGCTTAGACATTAAAGTGGACTTTGACCTTTTTCCAGTCTATATGTGATACCTATTTTTTGTCTGTTTATTACTCATTAAGGTCTTCATGATGGAAGAATTTGACCCAAAAGAGGAGAAAATAATTGAAAGTTTTATGATATTTTATGGTGAACAAGCCATGAAGGAAGTCTCAAAAACAACATAACACATAAATGTCAGGGAGTTTCCATGCAAACATGAATTTCACCAGAATACATCAATTATTATTGCTAATCAGAGTCTGAAATAATCTTAAAGATCAAAGGTGTGCATAAGATTATAACTACAGGGATGAAAAAGGATACAGATTCATACATATAAATTCTGAAAGCATGACAAAGAAGCTTCAACACAGTAAAGCCAACGGAGCAGTTGAGAACAAAAAAGCAATGTCTCCGGATAGATTTAGAAAAACAGTGAATTTAATTTTTTTTTTTCACAGCAAACAAGATGTTCTCTGGCAAATGATGTGAATCTTTTGTCAAGGCTGTCCAGATGGCCTTTGTGAATAAAATACTGCACACAGCAGTGACATACTTGTTGGACAGATAACTTACAGATTTGGAAACAGCCTGTTGGAGAGCTTCTTCATTAAACTAATAATGTTTCTGGTTATTTGGTTACAAGAAGCCAAGGGCCTGGTGACAGTTTCATGAAAAGGAAAGTTTTAGCTGCTATGACAACATGGACAACTGTGATTCTCCTCAAGAGAACCCGGCTGAATTATATAAAACCTAGTAAAAACTGGATTTCAGAAAGGTCTCTAAGAAATGAAAAGACATACCTGGGAGATTACAAGAAATCTGATACAATGGTTCTTATTTCATGAAATAAGATTGAGAAGATTGTGAGAAGTGTTAAAAATTGCTTTGGTTATTGTGAAAGCTTCGTTGGAAACCCATTTTTTTCATAAAATAAGCAAAAAATATTGTTTAAGTCAAAACAGGAGTTCTTCAGTTAACTTTATTGGCAAGTGAATGGTCCCAATACTGATGAAACTGCAGTAGAAAAGTCAGGAGGGAGAACAGACACAATAGGTGATGCCTTTTAAAACATAACTTCCTGTTCAGTCAGTCCTTCTTCAGACTCTCTTTCATTTTCTTTATTTTTTGTTCTTTTTCTGTCTGGGGAGTCTGAGAGTCCAATATTCTGTCACTCCATTGGGTTTCTCTTACATCCATCTTCTGCACCCCACAGGTTCAATATAAAAAGATTGCCTACCCACCCTTATTCCATAACCAAAATATCTCTCTGCTTTAACTGGATTTTCTTGGTAAAGTAACAAAACAAAATGTTACTTTGTTGTGTTTTATTTTAAAAGCAATTTTATGAGACACATCATTTCAGAGCAATTTTTCTACAGACATAGCAATAAGAAGAAAATACTGAAAGAAACCAACATTCTGAATATGAACCCATTTGATCAGATCAGTTATGTTTCTTACTTTTCAGTTTCAACCTCTGGACTGAAACACAATTAACCCATGCAGATCCTTAAAGCTCCTTCCAGATTTCAGTCCATATTCTTAAGGTACAAGACCAACGGCCGTAGATATATAAACTTATTGTATTTAATTTATTTGAATAATACTCCTACCGCTACATGTAAACTCCTGAGCAAAGATCTATGTGTTACCAGTTGCTTCCGTTTCCTCAAATGAAGCTAACCAATTGGAGGCAATCCACTGCCTGAAAATTAAGCCCTTTGAATACAATTCCCTGAATTTCTAGTTTATCCACTACAGTCTACAAATGGGTCCTCCATTCCATGTATAACATCAAAGTATGCCAATGTAAATGTTCTCTAGTTAATAAATAATCCAAACAAGCATTTAGCTGAAAAGCCATTTAACATCAGCTGTAATAAGTGACAAAGAAAATTGTGATAGGGAACATCTCTTGAGAAAGATGAGAGATGAATGAGAAAGGGAATCTGATCTGTAATGAATGCAGTGCGACTGCTTGTTTACAATGATTGCTGCATTGTAGCTAAAGGGGGTGCATGACAACCATGCAGCACCGCTGTGACAGCTTCCATTTCCCTAATAACATTGCACCCTTCCTAGTATTATTCTATCAGATGTAACATATAAAGTAGTGCATATAATTTCCAATAATATGATATAATTATATGGACCTGTACAGATGAATAGATTACATGAGCAGGACACTAATTTTCCAGCCAAACACAAAGCAAGACAAGAAATACGAAGATACATCTAACAGTATTTTCACCTTCTTCTTAATGATTATAGACCTTCAGTCTAGCAAAGCCTTATTTTGAAAGGAACTGTTATTTTGGCTTCTTGTAGTGGTTATCTTAGTGTAAACACAGACATTGATATACCCATTGTGCAACCAAATGGAAGAAACTGAAGTTGATAAAACAAATTTATAATCTAAGGGTCCATTATCATTGTTCAGGGGCCTCTTTTCTTCTTTGAAGTCAGTGGGATTTTGTCATTGCCTTCAGTGGAAATATAATCAGATCCTTAGTCCATATCAGTAGATTTGGTACGTATTATTTCCTTCATCACAGAAAGAGCTATTTCAGAACCCCTTGATTTCAACAGGCATTATTAGAAAGCACACTACCATAAATACACTTTCATGCTGCGTATATCCCCTACTTCCTATTTCAGAGAAAAAGCAAGTAACACTGAGAACATGCAAGTATTACTGAAGAACAGAGAAGGAGTGGGGCAACCTGGAATAACATGGTGTTCACCATGCTCAGATCTGGCAGCCATTGTACTGCAGGCAGAAAAGGAATTAAGCCTAGGAGAGACCTGACGAGCTTGTCAAAAAGGAAATGGGAATAGAGTGATATGTCTGATGACTTGCTTTTGACACAGATGAAAATATTTGACTTTTGATAATCAGATAATCAGCTAAAAAACTTTGGGTTGTGTTAATTTGTTGGAGTGGAATGTGTTTAGACAGGATGATGAACATGTTTTGATAAGGCATTTGTGAGACAGCACAGTAGTGATTCCAAGGAGTTTGGTAGGATATTTGGAAAGTCACTCTAACCCTAACAATGTAGTCAAAGGGGAGGTAACACAAATGCAAATGAATCTAAGGTTCTAAGTATATCTTGCAATATATGGTCATGTGTAAGTTTAAATAATGTATAAACCAGATAGTTTGGATTATATATATATATATATATAAAGAAAAAATATTTGCACTGGTAATGTGGAAGAGGGTAAGATGAGTGGTGAAAGAGGAAGGATCATTTAGATGCATGCGGTTGTGTGTGGAAAAGAGGTGTAACATGAGAGGACGAGGTGAAAAAGCGTTGGGTGTGAGAGACTGAGTAGGAGGATAAAAGATGTAGGAGATAAAACAGTTGAGAGCAGAGAGATATAGACAAGAGAAAATGTATGTCAGATCTTAAAGATAAGGGTAAATACCTTCAGTACAGTACAGCAAGCTATAGGAAGCCAAGTAGTGATTCACATGGCCAAAGCAACAGGAGAGAAGATGAAACAAGTCCAATTTGGGAGAGATTCTTGGGGAAGATAAGTGAAAGAAAAGGAAAACATTAGAAAGGCAATTATAAATGAGTACCAGACTACATATATGAAGGCATTAGTAGGTACTAGTCATAAAGCAAATGCATTTCTAGTTCTCCCCTAAATATTTGTAGGAAGTCTCAATTTTCAGGCACTTAATAATATGGATGGGTTTAATTTGTTGTGTTTCTTTTTCAAAATAATAAAAAAATAAAGGTGTCTTTGGCCATAGATTAATCATTTGCCAGACTTAGTTTTTAATTAAATGCATTACTGTGATATATGAGCACATAAAGGAGTAAACATCAAAGTTGCTCTGTTTCGCTATTGTTAAAATGGGAAAACTGTTTTTTCCTTTGGAATTTTAAGTTTTATATTATATGATTTAGCTCAAGGCAAATATTTTTTATGGCTGAATTATAAACTTCCTGAGAAACAGGTTTATAACAGAAGTGCAGACAATCTCCAAAAAAACATTATAAACACCAAGTCAAATTACGAAGCAAAGATGAGCCTGAACCCAAACCCTAGAGCCTGCCACTCCATTAGCTTTTACATACACTGGATTCAGATTCAGTCTTTGTAACACTAACTCATCCTCGCCATAAAATCCCATTACTGATGTGAAAATGGAGAGCTGAACAAATATGTAAGTAGCTGCAGGATCAAGACCTAAAATACCGTGACTAAAATGTGAGAAGTGGATTATAAAAAGAAACTTCTGAATGTTTCAGTTGATGCCAGTTTATATTCAAGATGATTAAAGATTAAACATTTTCAGATAAATATATGTAAACCAAGGATAAAATGTCTTCGCTCATCATTTCAGGGCAATTCATACATGGAAGATACATGCGTCTGTGTTTGTGAACCAGAGGGAAAAAGATGGGTAGAAAATCTAGACCAATGCCATTCACATCATGATAAGAAAGGACATTAATGTACCAGACTCTGCTATATTTCCTAGGCTTTGAAAATTCAAGAGAAAAAAAAATCCTGGTGGGAAACCCAAAATGTCCAGAGTGCTGAGGAAAAGGAGAAGTCCTCCTTCATGGGCCACTTCAGACACAACAGAGGCCATTCCTGTCCAGTTGTCTTTGTGGCCTTGTACATTTTTCTATGTGCAAGAGAAGGAAGCGCTGATACTCGAGACCTGAGCACACTGAAGTAAGCCTTGGTATATGGATTAGCAGTTACAAGGGAGGCTGAGGTGATAAAAGCAACCTTCATCATTAGTCTTACAATTTATCACATTGTACCATCCTCACTAATGTACATGTTCTGTCAGTGTTTAAGTATTTAATTTTTCTTTCAGAGAATGGAATATCTTTAAAATGCACACTAGCTAGCAGCACACTGTGCCCACATCTGCAGAAGGTGACTTTTTAAGCTGATATGGAAACAAATGGAAAAAATTCCGCTGTTGGTTGGTTTGTTGGTTTGTTTGTTTGTTTGGAGCATCTTTACAACAGGGAATGGGTATTCCCTCTCTTCAGATTCATAGACACCACCTGACAGGACAATGCTAATGATGGCAAGAGAGCCATCTGTAATTCACAATATGCACAATCTCTGGGTATCTGCCTACTACTTTTCACTTACAAAATTAATAGTGGCTTCTGAGACTGGGTTTTTTAAGCTAACATTTATGTATACACTTGCATATACACCTATTAGCTATCATCAGCAGATAACTTCAGAATTTAAAAATAGATGTACTTTAAAGTGTATATTGTCGCTCAGTCAATGCAGACTACGATGTGCACACATTGGACAGGACCAATTTATCTCAAGGACTGCCCAGCAGCATAAGAGTTTTAATAATCAGAGAGCACTGTTACTTCTCACCTTCTCCCTTGTTCTGGTTACTTCACTAAGAGAAAAACAGAGAGAGGGCTTAATGTGCTACCCAGAATGTATACATCCTAATCAATCACAGAAGTGCGTAGGTATTGTATATGACGATCCAGAGACTGCCTAAAGACAGAGAAATGAGCCTGAAGTAAGTCAATCTGACTACCTCCAGCCTGCCTGGTTTCCAGGCAAGGACCACGGCCTGTCTGGAGGCATGGACACATGGACATGGGCACAGACATGGGCATGGATGTGGGCATGGCCACGAGCAAGGTTGGAGGTTGAGGAAGGAGAGGATGAAGTGTGCAGAGAATGTAACAGGATCAAACTCTGCTTTAGTGCATGGTATTGCAGAACTGCAATCACAGAGGAGAGCGGGAGTGGCTGGCAAAAATTCAGAAAGTAGTGATGAGAGAGCGTGCAGTATGAAAGCAGCAGACAGATTTCCTACAGACTTAATCTCCAGACTTCAGCTGACCTTAAAGTCGGGGGCTTCAAAAGGGCAGCGAGGGAGAGTGAGTGTGGAAGGCTTAGACTTGGGGCAGGAGACAAAGGGATGGAGGAGGCTGAATCTGCGTACGATTTCTGAACACAGATGTAACACATTTGTAGTTAATCTGTGTGGCTGCAGACTTACAGCTATGTTTGAAAATTATTTCAAACATGGTTACATCTTCAGAGCAGACAGAGACTTACTGCTGTGGCTGCACTGGGGGGGGTGACCCTGCCCCAGCAAAGCCCGGCTTTTTTCCCTCTGCATCCTTCAGAAATCCTCCTTGCAGAGCAGGTCCTCTAACAGGCCCTTTTCCTGACGAAGCGTTAACAGTTTTCCTCGGCTGTGCACCAGTAACAATTGTTTTCAGACTCTGCTGTGGGAGATGAGAGTGGCTGACATCCACTGCTGGCCACAGGTCATTTTCCTAGTGTAGACCCATCTTTGGGGACCATTTAACACCGTGTTTCAGTTTTCAGCCCTCAAGCTCTTCATCTATCTCCTACCCCAGTGACTGGATTGCCTCCACGCAGCGGGAGCTCAAAGCGTTCCACATAAAAGAAGCGGTCAGGCTCAGCTAAGTAATAACTCCCGGGGTGCAGGGGCAGCCTGTAAGGCAGGGCAATGGGGCACGGGAGGGACAGGCCCCATTGCTGGTGAGCACCAGACCAAGCAGGCAAAGCAGCGGGATTCAGAGCTCGCTGGTGCCGGCTTGGAGGGATTGCTCAGAAGACAAGACCTCCCTGATGGAGATTTCATGCTACGTAGCCTCCCTGGGGAGCAGGGGGACCCCGGCCACTCCTCAGCTCCTGGGGGAGATGGACAGGCTGGGCGACAACGGGGATGGGAAGGAGGTTGGGAGGCAGGGAGTGCGGGAAGGTCCCACCCCGGAGATGCAGGTGGGTCCGGGTGAGCCCACGACCCGGGGCTCCCCCCAGGGGAGGCATCCCCACAGCTCAGCCCCACCAGCACAGCCAGCACCCCGCGGCATGGCAGGGCATGGCGGTGCCCCACGGGGGGACAGCGGGGGCTCGGGGGGGACACGCGTGGGTCTGGGGGGGGAGAAAGAAGGCAGGGGGTGAGGGACGGCGCGCCACGGAGGGGAGTGCAGAGAGGGGAGGTGAGGGGAGGTGTGCGGAGGGGCACGGCTCGGCACGGCTGCGAGGAGCCACGCAGGAGCCAACGGGGCGCAGGTGGGTGCCCCCGGCCGGCTCGGCGCTACCTGCCGGGGCGGGGAGGCCGCTCCTCTCCCCCCCCTTTATCCCCTCCGCGCCCCCCGCTTCGGCTGGGTGCCAGGGCTGGGGCTGTGCCCTGTTTGTTCGGCGGCTCTTCCGCGCTGCCGATGTCTTGGGGGGCTGAGGAGGAGAAGGAGGAGGAGGAGGAGGAGGAGGGCGGGGAGGGGGAGGGGACTGGGGCTTGGGAGTCGGCGGCTCCTCGGCCTCTCTTATTGCCGCTGAGTTGCGCTCCTCTTCCTCAGGCTGCGAGCAGGAGCCGCCCGGCCGCTTCCCCCTTCCCCGGCCGGCCGGGACTCCCCGCGGCAGCGCCGCGCCCGCCCGCTCGCTCCCCACCGGGGCAGGTGAGTGCGGGGCCGGCCCCAGACCCAGCCCCCGGGCACCACCGGGCACCTCCGGGCACCACCGGGCACCGCCGACCCCTGGGGAGCCGCGGCGGCGCCGCAGCGGGGAGCGGGGCAGGCGGGGGGGCCGCACTTTGCCAAACTCCGGCGCCCGTCCCCGCTCACCGCCGCTCTCCTCTCCTTCTCTCCCCTCCGCAGAGCACTCCCCGGAGCCCGCCCCGAGGTGCCAGCAGCAGCCGCCGGGATTTTTGTCTGTCTTGTTTGTGTGTTTTTTTTTTTCCTTTTTTTTTTTTTTTTTTTCCCCTCGCTTTCATTTGGCTTTGTAGTCTCGCTGGGAATGGCAGGGGCAGCGGCGCCTGGAGAAGGAACAAGTGTGGGGAAAGGGAGAGGGAGCCGGAGCTGAATGACAGGATGCGGGCGACTTGAGGCACGGAAAGAGAAGCCAGCCTCCCTCTGCCCCGGGGACTGCTCTTGCGGACCGTGCTTTCTGCTCCTCGCTCCGGCCGAAGGATTTAAGACCTAGGAAGAGTTGTGTGTGGAGGGCTTTTTTTTTTTTTTATTGTTATTGTTATTATCATTCATCCTCTCCCTGCTCTCGGAAGGGAAAATGGATTGGGGACTTCTCCTGCACTGCGCAGCCCTCACCTTCACCCTCGCCAGGGCTCTGCGAAGCGGTAAGTGCCACGGGGGGGGATGTCGGGTCTCAGCCTGGGGAACCGAGGGCTGGCGACGGGGCCCGGCGGTCCCAGGGCCGGCCCCGACCCGCGCCCGGTAGCAGGGAACTTTGTGCCCGAGGACCGAACCGGCGGAGTCCGAGCCCCGGTGCCCCCCGGCCGGGCACGGTCGTCGACTTTATTTTCCGCTCTTTGGGGTCGTTTTATCAAGCAGGGTGCTCGTTCTCGCAGGCTCAGGACAGCCAATTACCTTCATAGTGGTTCCTCCCATAGGCAATTAAATAAGTCTCGCCTCCGATATCTGAGAGATAATGAGCATTTAGAAAGGAAGGCTCTTTCTTCCCCCTTTCTTTTTTTTTCCAAAACGTAGTATTTCAGAGTACCGTGCATGTTACTAGGTGTATGTATACCTGCGGGCAGCCCTCAGAGAGCCCTCTCGCCTACCCCTTTGCGAAGTCTGCAGTTTACGTGCAACTTGCACGGTGCCAAGAGAGAAGCTGAGCCTCTCTGTGAAGGCTCAAGACTCTCCTTTCAGAGAGAAATCCCGTAACACATGACCGATGTAGCTTAGTTTACTATCAGGCAGCCCTCGAAAATACAACTAATTAAAAGCACCGCGCTCCTCCTTGCCCGCACAATGCCCGGGCACCGTGAATCTTTTACTGCATGATGCATTTTTAAAGACGGTCTAATTGTAGGACTGCTTGATGTTTAGGTCTCGCACACGAAACAGTTTGTGTGAGTTTTCCTTTCCCGGCAGATGCTGTGCAATTATTATTAACTAATTATCAAATATTTACTTTTGCCTGACTGGGTTTTCAATCAAAGTAATTAAAAGAAGAGAGCACCCTCCACTTAGGCTGGTATATTGTTTTAATAAGAGACCACAAGTGGAGTGTCATGTAAGAGAGAGTATTAAAATTGCGTGTTTTATGATGGAAGTTAATCTCTTTCCCAATATGTTTTGAGGAGGCTGCTTAATTTAATCAGGACGAGCTGCCTCCCCCAGTGCCGTGGCACAGGAGCGAAGGCATCAGAGGCGTGCGCCAAGCCAGGCACGGGGATGCTCCGGGAGCGCTTCACTCACCCCAGGCAGGTGGGGGGCACGGGCAGCCACCCCCTGGTCGTACATCAGCCAGGAGTGCCCCAAGCCCTGCACCCTATGAGGAGTGAGAGGGGGCATCCTGCGCTCCTGTTGCTCATTTCTTCCCTTTAGAAGATGGGGAGTGGGGCAGGGTGCTGGGCAGAAGCCTCCAGTATGAGCAGTTAATGTGGTGGCCCTGCTGGTGTCATCAAGGCCATCAGCCTCCTCCGTAACCTCCCAGACCCACTGATGCCACCTTCACCTACGTCCAGCACTAGTGTCTGCTAAATTAATTCATTAACCTTATTTAGAGCTAATGGTCCAAAGTCATTAGAAACTGCTCTTCTTAATCAAGTGTGAGAGAGATTGCACAGAGCCAGGGAGTCTAGCAGACCGCATTATCTTATTACACTGTCACTTTCCCAGAAGTCGCAGATTAAGGAGCGCTGGTGGTAGCGAGTCCACCTCAGTGTCCTCTGAAGTGACTCTGTCAAGTGACTAGAAGCAGCACTGCTTTATTTCAGGCATTTAACAGATGCCAGACTCTGCCATGTTGTTTGCAGGGCTGGAGTGGGCTTAATGAGACAGGATCACTTTCCGAGTGTGCTTACACAGGGAGGAAAAGGCAAGATTCCCTGAGAGCCCCAGACAGCGGATTAGCAAGATCAGCAGTGACAGCTTTTGAGCTTTGAGCTGCAGCGCCTTTTGTTTTGGTCACAGGAAAACAGTCTGTTTTGCAAAGGCAAAGCAGAAATAAATAATAAGATAGCCATTCCCAGCAACATGCTTAGCAATATCTGATTATGGACCACACAGCTGAGTACGTATCATCTCCTTCCCTCTTAATTTACAGCAAATAATATCTATAAAGTGTGTAGGTTTATGCATTTTTGATGTATACTTCTTCATTCATTTCCATTTGACCTGGTTTTCCTACAATAAAATCCCTTACATTTATAAATTCATGCTGAGAGCAAAGAATGCCATTTTGCTTTCACAGGGAGGGTATTAGATATAGCATTGCAGTCCCTATGTATCATTTTGGGGATGTAGTGATGTATAGGCTCACTTATGAGTGCAGACAGTCTTCCTCTCTGTAATTTACTGTCATATTTATTGCTCAAAAGTAAACAAATAGTGTGTGGGGAAAGTTTTTCCTCCCCAAAGATTTGTATGTAGAAAACCATAGTAGTAAAGAAGTGAAAACACAAATCTGCACTGGACAGTGAAGCAAGCAACCACATAGATTGGGTTTCTTGCCTCCTTATATTTTTCACACAAGCCTTAAAATGCAACCTTGACAACACTGGCCAAAGGACCAAGGTGCAGCATGCCACATGTCAGAGTTACACTCAGTGATTTTGAAAACTTTGGCAACTATTTTGTTATTAGAAATAAACCTTTGTTGTTGTTGGGGGGAGGGAGGGAGGAACAGAGGGAAGAGGAAAGGATGTTGTTCTGCTCCATTACTTTGATGCAGTCTCCAAGCATGAACAAACTTCCTTGAAGGAATAAATAGTGGATGATTTCTGCTTCACTAAAACCACTTTGTTCTCTGCTAGCCTGGGTTTGAAGAGCACAGATAGTTTCGAACTGCCTAGATTTATGGACTGATAAAACAACGGGAGGGTCTGCTGCAAGCGAGCAGGGATCCACCAAGACAATCCCAGTGGTCAGTGACACAGACCAGGCTTCTCACGGAGCCGGACAGGGGGTCAAATGGCAGCCTTTTAGCTTCCCCACCCCCAGCTTCCCTTAAAACTTCATACTTAAGCAGATTATAGTTGGGGGGATAATTGAGGCTCTGACACCCTTCTGAGGCAGCACTAGCACTGCTGCGAGGAGGCAAGGATTGAACGCTGTATGGGGCGGTGTTTCCTCAGGGGAGCTTTTAGAAGTTGAGGAGTGGGGGATCTTCTGCTCCTTGCTGGTGGGTTCTGCCGGTGGGTTTACGGGTGGGCAAGCAGTGTCAGGCCCTTGTCCTTCAGAAAATGCAGCCTTCCCGTAAGCGTGTGGTAAAAGTTTGCTTGAAGAAGGCTGCCGTGCCGGGTGATTGCCGGGGGGCAACCACAAAAAAAGCCAAATCTGTTTCATTCCCACTGCAGACAAATGCGGCGACACCATCAAAATATTAAACCCCGGGTACCTCACCTCTCCGGGCTACCCCCAGTCCTACCACCCCAGCCAGAAGTGCGAGTGGCTGATCCAGGCCCCGGAGCCCTACCAGAGGATCATGATCAACTTCAACCCCCACTTCGACCTGGAGGACCGCGACTGCAAGTAAGTGCGGGCGCCGCGCTCCGGAGCGCCACGGCGCCACCTGCCGGCCTTCGAGGGGCAACTCCGGCCTCCCCCGGCCTCCACGGGGCTCCCCCGACTTCCAAGGGGCTCCTCCGGCCTCCAAGAGGCTCCACGGGGCTTGCCCCGCCGCCGGCTGCAGCCTCCCTGCTGCCGGAGCCTCCCTGCGGAGCCTCCTCCGTGGGGCGAGGGGAGGCTGAAGGGAGGCTCGGCAACTTTTGCTCCGGGGGATACGGATATGGGTTGGATTTCGGCCTCCCCGGGGTGGGGAGAGGCAGGATGTTGAGGTCGCGGGTTGCGCTTTTTGCCACGCCAAGCACCGTTCGTTTTCCTGCTTGCTTTTTTTTTTTTTTTTTTTTTGAACGAGGCTCTGAAGTGTTAAAGAGCGGTTCTATGTCGTTTTGCGTCCCCACGGCTACTGGCAGCCTGTGGCAGAAACGGGCACCTTGTAATTTGCCAGCTCTGCTTAAGGCAGAATTAGTCTGGAATTTACTCTCACCCATTAAGATGCAGTGGACTGCAGGTCCATAGATGTATTTCCCTCTTTCTCCCCTTTTCTCCCCTTGCTGCTGATTTATAGCCAGTAGCTCTTCTTTTCCCTCCTCCTGCTCTTCTGTAGTGCTCTGAGAGGAGGAAGGGGAAAAAACAAGGCTCCTGTGCTCCTCTGTGCTTGTATTCCCACTGACCATCTATTTCCAAGAGTGGGAAGGGGAGTAAGAGCCTCCCAGAACACTGTTCTCCACTTTTCCCCAGGTCTTTGACTGGAAACCACATAGTTTGCACAAGACAACACATGGTCAGATCACTCCCCTCTTTAATACACCCTCTAAATTCAGCCTACTTATTTCATGAAGAAAATATTTTAATGACTCACTGTTTAAAAATTTGAGTATCATGGGTTTTCAATCCCCTTCTGATAACTGCGAGACTCATTGTTTATTAATGCTACCAGCTAAGATTTTCTCTGCATGTCAGAGAGAGATTAAACTCAGTTGCCATTGGTGCTTGACATTTCATGTGCGTATTCAGTATTTTACAGGCTCTGGTACTGTACAGTGGTGCTTAGCATCATCAGGAGTGGTAGTAACAGACTGTGAGGTTAGAGTGTTGGACTTAGAGAGGGACTGTACTCAAGCACTTAATTTTTATCATGCAAGCCTTTGTTCATAATGTTTAATAAATAGATTACTTAGATCATAATTATTGATTTCTCTTAAAATGAAGTTCTTTAATGATGCAGTGTGGTGGTGCTTAGCTGCTTTGTTGTTGTTTTTTATAATCTCTTATATATCAGCATTTCAGTACCACAGTCAAGTGATAATGCAGGAAAACCCTGTGCTCATAAAACTAAACTGACTCTTTGTTAAAATGAATTTTTATTGTGGTGTTGGAGCTGCGGCTCATATTCACACCATATGTTCACACGCTCACTTCCCGTTCTTTAATTTTTAATTTGCTGTACTCAGGCAATGATTCACTTCCCCATGCCTTCTTGATACAGATTTACTTTCTTTCTGTGGGACAGTGCTAATGCTTAAAAATGTCTGCGTGTGTCTCTCTCTCTTTGTCTTTTAGACAGAGATTAGGAAATTAAATCAAACATATTTCAGTGTCAGCCCCTTTTTGTTCCTTGCTAGAATACATGTTTTTCCAATGCTATAAAACCAACATGGTCTTTGACAGCAGTAAAGTGGTGTACAGCATACAATTATTTAAGGAACAAGTAATCTTTGTGGCATAGTGTTGTGCTAAACAGTGCCAGATTGAGCTGAACTGGGTCCAGGGAAGAGATTGACTCCCTCCCTTCATCGCTCCCTTCTCAATATTCATTGTCCACTCTCCCCCTTGCATTATTTCTTCCTCTGAAAGGGGGCCCAGTGCAGTAATGAGATGGTAGTGGGTGGAAGGAAGTCTCTAAACAGGGTTGTTTGCATTGTCTTTGCAGTATGTGATGGTGATGACTTTACCGTCATTTGGTCTATGCTGAAATGCTAATCTTCTAGGGTATGATAAATTACTCAGCTGCTACTTCACTTATATTTAAAATTGCTCTTTTTAACTTGAGAGGGATTGTGTTTGTGCCAAGAACCTTAGGACCAGAATAATAGAAAATGATTTCAGCAACAGAAATTTGTCAACAAGCTCTGTGGTTTCAAATTTCACTGTCTACTTACAAAATTCACATTCCTCATACCAAATATTGCGTACAAATGGAGAATAATGCAATAAAACCTATCACAAGATTTTTTGGTTTTGCAGCTAAGTACATTTTGGTTTCCTAATATTCTTCATTTATTATCAACTCAGTGTGCAATCTAGAAATGTGCAATTTAGGTTACACACTAGCTTATTGAAAGGTTTATCACTGGAAATTAATAAGCACTTAAATATGAAATGCAGATAGAAAATGAGAGATAGGGGAATTCATGTCTGGGAACAAAAAATGCCCCATACAATTAAAGTGGACTAGAAGAGAAGATTAGCTTTCTGGCCCAGCTCCCAAAATCCTCTTTATAATGCTGTTCATTGCATCTCATACCTTGGTTAGAGTTGGAAATAACTTTAATAAGAAGAACCCCTGAGCCCAAGGGGGGAAACAGTATGACTTTGGAAAGGTTACCATCTTCTTCTGTAGTGTCAACAAGAAAATCAGGAGGCCTTGCCTAACTTTTGTAAATATCACTGTATATAGAGGGCTAGGCATATTGAAATGTAAAACTGGTGAAAGGTTGATTCTCTGAGGAGAATCAAAAGAAGCAAATCTAAGTGTTAGATGTACTGAAGCTGTTTGCAGTGAGTCTCTTTGTATGTTAGGGTCTGGGATTCATTTTAAAAATGTGTCCTTGATTTACCTACTTACTATGCTGTGCTTTAGTGGATAAGTATTTCTCAAATGACTCCTAATAAAATTCATATATGTATGATTTTCTGATGATCATTTGAGTTGTTTCAAGCAAACATGGTGAAAAATCCTGTTTTTCTGGAGACAGTCCAAAGGACTCAACTTTCACAGTTTTGAAGAATAAAGATATGCAAATTATTAAAAATATGTTCACACAAGCTATGTTCATCTAACAAAAAATCTTCTAGTCAGAACTACTGAAACAGCATAATGGAAATACTGGGTCTCAACAGGAAGCATACAATCATGTCAACCACAGATTGTTATCAAGAATATTAATACATAATGAAAAAATACACAGTCTCTTTTTAACTTTTAACTTTAATGAATGTTATGCCTCCTCTTCAGGAGGCAAAGAAACAGAAATTATGGTTTACTTTAAGGGAAAACCAGTTTCTGTTTGCTGTTTTGCCTTTTTTCAAGCAAGCTCCGATAACATCCATGCATTTGTTTTAGTCAGGAACACGGTAAAAATCAATAGAAGAGACAAAACATATGGCGACATATTAGTTAAAATGCTGCAATGTTTGTTGCATGTGGTAAATGCTTTTCAGCACTCAGTGCAAGCTGTACAAGTCTCGTGTTGCTGAAGTATCCTACTGTGTAAATGTAGCCATCTTGAATCCAGTAAAACTTTATACCTAGAAAATAAACAAGAATGTCACTGATACAGTACTTTGAATTTATGAAACTTTTCCGGTTTCCCAGCAATGCACACTATCAGCATGATAATTTATAATGGTTTGTGACAAATGTTGCTGAGCAAAGAGGTGTGTGGTTACATTCAGATCAGATGTCATTATCTAGGGAGCAATAAAAATTTCACAGACACTAGGTTAAAAACATTAAGAAAATGAATGTGAAGCTTTAGAAGAAAAGGGCTTAAGAAAGGTGGAGGGCTGTGTAGAGAAAGCCCAAAAGTGGTTTTCTTACTGACAAATTATTGACTTTGTTGCCAGACTTGACTGTATTGTTTTACAAGGTTTTCATAGACATACCACACAGCACAATTGTTTTATTGGCCATCATTTATAGATGTATAGAATAAATATCATCCTTACGCGACAATTATAGAGTATATACACAATGCTGTCAAATCAATTTGGGTGGAAAATTTGGCCCATTTTGGGAACATTTCAGTCATAGGAGAGATGTCATAGGTAATTATTCTTTATATTGTGTTTACCAAGGATTAGTTACACCAATGAGATTAGGGCTGTATAGAAATTGCCGTCAGTTATAAAATGCAGAGCAAAAAAATACCTATGTTTGTTTATATAGAAGAAAGCAGTTCCTCCAGACCCTTGAGTCTGGAAAAAAGCATGGCTAGCCAGACATACTGAGTGCAACTGTAGCCCCGCAGAACTTCTGTAGCCCTTAATGATGTTAGAAATTCATCCATCTTTTGTATTTCTAAATAATGTCAATGGATTTATGCTGTAAATCTGTAGGCATAACAAACTGAGGCTGGTAAAATAAACAGGAGCAAGGCAAGCCATGGCTCAGCCTTTCTTTAGTTTCTGCAAAGTTTAAGCTTTCATTTACTTTTGTCTAAATCCTGGTTCCCATTCCTCCACACGGCGAAGGCTGCTTTCTGCAGACTTCATGGTTTGTATTTCTCTTGTGCAGAGGCAGTTTGAGCCCCAGGTGGCACTGAGCTGCTGTGGCAATGCAGCGATGTCCTACGAGACCTGTGCGCGAAGGGCACAGCTGGGCTGCCGTCAAGCCTCAAGTGTCAGAAGGATCCTTTGAACTACTAAGGGCTGCACACGTTATAGCTGCTTTCTGACTGCCTGGAGCTGTGCCTGGAGCTTGGCTCAGGGCTTTCCAGCCCTGAATTGCTCCCAAAAACTGTTCAAAGGTCATCTCAGGAGTAATGCAAGGTCTGGACCCCACACTGTCTTGTTATCGTTGAAAGCAGTGGGAATTTTGTCTTCCACTTTCGCAGAGCTGTATCCCATTCTTCTTTCTGGCTGTGAAGAAAGGTGGAACACTGGCTCTGTAAGACTTTTATAACTGCATCAGTCATGCTGATGTCAAATGACAATCAGAGTTTCCCAATTTGTTCTCCTCAGCTGCTGTTGAGCTTGGTAGGCAGTGAGGTGACTGCAGTGAGCTGACAACACCAGCTAAGCAGCAGAGACAGCAAAGGAGCAGATTACTTTGGGCCTGTGAGAGACAGGAACAATATTTGACCATGGTTGAGCACAGTAGAGAAGCCTGAATGAGTTAAGGCCTCTGAGCTTTCAACCAGAAATACAACTTTAACAGCCTGGCCCTGCTCCTCTGGGCATCAGGGCTGGACTTTTAGCCATTTGCCTCAGGACAAGGTACTTAAGAAAGGTGTGAATGTCCCCTCATCATCTGCTGAGGGCAGCTGGAGTAATGCCCATGTCCATGTGTGTCTTTTGATTTGAATGAGCTAAATCACCCATCCCACATACCTTGAGCCACCCCACCAAGCACCTCACCACAGGAGGCTGGCATATGCCTGCCTCCCTGTCGAAGCCAGGCTCGATGTTGCCATGAGAGGGATGTGGAGCTCAGCACTCACCTGCTGGAAAGGCTGCACCAGGGCCGAAGGGGTGGCTTCTCCAGACCCTTTTCTGTATCAGAAACCTCTCCTTCAATAGGAACACCTAGCTGCTTGGGGCTACTAAGAGATTATTTGGGATTACTGAGGGGATGGAGGTGCTCATCCTTCATTCTGGTCCCCACAACAAGAAAAAAAGCATTTCTGGTGGAGTTTAGGGTGAGAGTTGCTGCAGTGGACTTGAGGGACATATAATATCTCATGTTTCTGGGTGCAGTCCTAGAGCATTTCTCTATTTCATTTAAAGTACATACATGAAAGGCTTTCTCAGGTAGTGAGCTGTTGGTGACCACCACTATGTGATACTCTCTGGAAGGCTGTGGTAAATGGTGCCAAGGAAAAGAGTTAGGCTAGAGCGTGCTCAGGATCAGGGAAGCAAATAAAACCTGTTGCAGTAGAGTCAGAGTATGTTATTGCTTACACGTGTGTGCACATGGATAATACTTTTCCTTAACTTAAAGGTTCTGAATCATAGTATTTGGTCTTTGCTACAGGATTCAGTGTGTATTTCCATACATGTATCAGACACAAGTATCTAAAAATAGTTCTGCTATTTTATTGTGCCTTTGATACCAAATAGGAGTTGAAAGAAGTTGGAAATTAAATTGTTTTTCTGATTACACAGTATAATAAATAGATTCTTTTGTTGTTTATCTAAGCAGCTAGCTCTTGTGAGTCTCTATCGTTAACCTGGCTAACAATTCTTTCTTTTAGAGTGGTGGCTTGGGTTTGAGTTTTCTCAGGAAAAGTTTTTAGGGGAACCACGTCCAAACTACCTGGTCATAGCTAGACATCTCTGTTTGTATGTGTTAGGGATGGAGAAGCTGGATGCAGAGCCTGTTTTTGCACTCGGTGGACATGGGTACATGCCTGGCACTGTAGAGCCTTGATTTGGGTCCCTGTATGTAGCACAGTGCAATTATAACAACAGTTTTATGCAGGTGTTTATATTAATCCGGACAGTTAAGTGAACTCTGGGGAAAACTCTATCTTGATGTGCTACAACCAGATGCCCTTCAGACAGGAAAAAATCTAAGGGTCAGATATGGATTCCCATGAGCCTCATCCTTCAGCCTTTCTGCAGACACAGAAACAAATTCAGAACAGAGGACTGAGTCCTTTCTAAACTGAAACCCAGAATCATTGGCATTAACACCATGAAACACTCAACATGCTTCCAGTCAACCCCACCCCACTCTCATCTTCACTCCCCTCCCCCGTGCTAATCTAATTAAAACAAAAATCTACGTGTTGCTGAAAATTAGTTTCTTAATTATAGTTTATTACAAGCTATAACATTGATAATTATGATATAGAGAGAGCTGATGTAAAACCAAATTCAATTATTTTCTTTTGTAGTATTTCCAAAGAATGAAATTATGTCTGAAAACAGGATACACATGCACTCACATGTATATGTCTAGACTTATGTGTCATACAGAACAACTTGGATACAGACGTATATGTTACGTGCACATCTCTTAAGATTGTGCATACATACATACATTTATACATATAGTATAGATTTGTTAGTTTATTAGAAGTTCCTAAAGTAAATCTACTAATTAAAGCGCTAATACCCATCTTAAGGCTGATAATTAGGTATAAAGAGAAAAGGAGACAGGATTAGTGTTCAGATCATGTTCCAAATGCCTCTTAATTGGGTGTTTGTAATCAATCCTGATTGCAAGAGGCAGTGGTTTGGCAGTATAAAGAATGAAAAAGGCTTAGCCCTACTATTTTCCTGTTAGTTGACTTGGCCGTAATATTTAGGTCAGGATCCACTGTCAAACAGGGTAATTTTGTCAGCATTAGCAATCCTCATAAAATATATAAAAAACTTTTCTAAAGATATTTTCTTTCAAGCTAAAAACTCTCAATCTAAAGAGTTATTTTTATCCCGAATCTTAAAAGTGTTTTCAAAGTGAACCACAGAAAAGATTTTGTTCTCCTGGCCTCCATCCACCACTGACTTCTGAAATCAGGTCTGAGTTCACTGTGGGTCTTTCATTGCATTGACCTTGGCACTTTTCTCACCAAGCCACAGTTTTCCATCACAAAACCACACAGTTTGGTATAATGATTATTTCTTTATCCCAAGTAACCAAACAATTTTTTAAACAGGGTGACAGATTTCCCTCTTGCGTTGTGGGAAGCAAGCACCTGGCCATTTCCAAATAGAGTTTTAATGAACTTCCTGAAGGAGATTTGAGAGTGGTTTAATAAGTCACCTGCCAACTTTCTGGGAGCACAGGTCATTTTCTTTTTTCTGTACGAATTCACAAAAATGTGAGAATAACCCCCCTTCCCAAGTCCTAAACTTCCACAGAGGAAATTGATTTTCATGGGCAATATCAAAGGTTTTTAAAATTGTAACCTCAAAAAATAAAATTTCTGATCATTTCTCACACATAAGGTACTTGGAAACTGTGAGCCACAAAGCTGGTTGTGAACTGTGTGATCATAATACATTTAAACAGAAAATGATTGTCCTTATTTAGACTTATCTTGCATGTTAATAACATTACAAGTATTTTACGTAATGCTATAAAATGAAGAATTTAGATGGCTCAAAAGGACCATTGAGAAAATATATGCATATATGGAAGAGACACCCACTTGACGTGGTGATTTCTTCCAGAGGAAACTATGCACATCCCAGAAGTACAATAACCAGCTGTTGTACAGGAGAAACAGGGGCACTTGTCTGCTGCCTTCCACGCTGATGTGGAGCTGCAGTGGCCCCATGCCTCCCCTAAATACATATGTCTCACACTGAATGGGAGCCTGGGACAATCCCTTCCTTACGTTCCCACCAGCTCGAGCTCCACTGCACATTTGCCCTGTGGGCTGCCCCCATGTGCAGACACAGCCCATCAGGGCTGTGGGGCGGGAGGGCGGTTGAAGCACCCCACTGCAGCTGGGAGCACCCACACTGCCCACAGAGCTCAGCCCTACACTGGGGCTGCTCCCCACTGCTTTTCATATGGGAAAAGAAGATACAGATATTCTTTTTTTTTTTTTTTTTTAATATACTCCTTCTTCAATTGGAAGCTAGGCACCTAGGGAAAATTGAGAGGTCTGTTCACACGCACGTGATTGTTCTGCCTCAAGCTTTGAGAAATGCTCCCTCAGCCAAATTCCAGATTTTTCCTCATCATGTTCACATAAACAGTCCCACCGAAGTCAATTAAAACAACAGACTCACTTGTGCAGGGCTAGCAGTGCTTGAAAGCTAGGACATACATTTGTGGCACTATACAAATTAGTAGTCACTTTTGTAACAATGGATTTCAGGTGCTTGCAGAGAAATTTACTGTACAGTAGAAAACTCAGCTTCTATCTTTATTGTCCCCTCAATTCATAAATCACCATATGTAACTTATAATTTGTGCTCCAGAATCTGAGCTCATAAAAGTGAAGGTTTGGGACAAATTGCTAAGTGCATTGGTAAGAATTGAAGTTTGTCTCAGTG
Organism: Cygnus atratus; assembly: GCF_013377495.2. Classification (NCBI taxonomy): domain Eukaryota; kingdom Metazoa; phylum Chordata; class Aves; order Anseriformes; family Anatidae; genus Cygnus; species Cygnus atratus. The sequence continues at coordinate 15,217,684 of NC_066363.1, forward strand.
TAGAATCTTGTGCCAATCTGTCATTAAGCCAGGCAACTTCTGCCGACTCTCGTCTGATGTATTCATCTGTAACAAGGGAAGCAGATCAGCAATTTAGAAAAGCTTTAGCTTGATCACCATGCAGAAATGTAGACTGTGCTGCCTATTTCCATAGCGATCACTCAACTTTGCCAGATGCAAAATGGGAGGCTTACATCTCCCATGCTAAAAACCCTTCTTATAGGAAATGCTAGTCTGTTGCTCCATTTGAGTAGCTTTAGTTAAGTCTGGAAAAATATGCAAAGGTGGCTCTTAAATAAAAGCTTTCTTTTTCTTTTTCTTTTTTTTTTTCTTCTGTTTCATAGCCATCTCCATAATCTGTTTTGGAGACAGAGGCATAAGATGTTTTAGCATGGAAAGCATATGTTCTGATCGCTGAGCGTTTTTTTTTTTGTTGTTGTTTGTTTGTTTTTTTTGACATTCCCACAAAACCCCTGAGACTTGTGTCACAATTCTATAAACTTTATCTATTTGTATATTCCTATTTGGGCTCAAATCCAAAACTTCCTTACATATATTTATAGCAGAAAATTTAGGTTCATCTCTGTGTATTTCAGATGGCAAACAGTTAAAGCAGGTACATATTTTAACCACTCTATATAGTCTAACATCATTCTATTGCATTTCAAAAATCTTTTTGTTTGTTTCTTTTGTTTTGTTTTTTATACATAGCATATGTACTATATAATGTAGGTGTATACAACAGATGCAGGACCACAGGGAGCTGGGGAGCAAGTGAAGACTGTTCCGCTGATGCCCAATAGTCTTGCACCTGCTAGCATCTCAAACATAAAATACCACAAACATATCGTATTATGTTCCTTACTGGTTTCCATTTTCATTTATGCTCCACAGCTATAGTAGATGATGGCCTTCAGACAGTATAATAGTCTTCTTTATCTCATCTCTCTGACATCATTTTCAAGTTCCTTATTACTCTTGAACAGTGTAGCTAATAGTGCCCAAATTGCTTCTCGTTCTTCCCATCATAGCATGTCATTATTCAAGAAACCAGTGCTCTTCAGCCTTTCCCACACAAATAGCTCTCCCCCAAACTAAACTTAAACTTACTACCAAGAGCCAGTCTCAAATTTCCCAGGCAATCAGCGTACCCCTGTTGCCTAATACATTTTTACTTTCTAAGTTTTTACATATATATATGTATATTTTATTAACAATACTTGTGTGCTCCTTGAGACTTGAATCTTTGTCTTCTAAAGCCTAGTCTTCATGCACTGATTTTTGTACTGGTTTAATGACTTCAATTAGGGATTTGTTTGTGTATAGTTAAAACAATTCAGCACACACAGGGGGATACGTTTATTCTAGTATAAAGATGCCTTATGTCAGTACATTTGCAGAAATAAACCTTACTAGTGTCAGCAGTTTGTAGCAGGGGCTGTACTGCTTTATCCATAATGGTTTCTAAACTGGTATAGCTAAAGTGGCTGTAAAAACAGTGTATAGACTGGTACATAACTCTTGCAGAGATTTTTGTGTACTGTAATAGCTAATTTTGTGAGCAAATTTAATAAGATTCCCCTGCTGCTTGCAAGTTTTGGATTGCAATATATATATATACGTACATATTTATATGTACTTATTGGGGTACTTACCGACAAGTAGATTTTTTCCCAGCTTTTACTCTTTGAACGCTATGTCAGGCTAAGTGTCTAAGCTAAGCAGTTCCTCTGCGTACTGTAACTTATTCTTTCCAGGAAGGTTTTTTTTTAACTTGCCTCACTAGGCAGCTAGATAAATTACTGTGGTGTGACCTTCAAGCACCTCGCTCACTCCATGGAAATCATCCATATGCACACTCTCACCGCGTGATATTCCATATGACGTGCAATGTAGTTTATCCCTTTTTTAGTTATTCCTCCCCCCACCCCCAAGGCTGCAAACTGAAAACACATTCATAGGTGTAACCACAGCTCAGCTGATGCTCTGAAATCAAATTCTGAGTGCTCTGAAAATAAACATTTGATCACCGGGTAACTTTTGCATGTCCCCATATGCTCAGCATAGAAAGGAAAATATATCCTTCCTTGCCACATCTCAGCTTCGGCTATTTCTCATCTGAAAGATTTCAGATTATTTAAATTTATATATCTAAGGAAAGGAAGCTTGTTTTCATGGTCCACAATCTTAATTTGTCCAAAGAACACTCCACTGAAGTTAGTGGATCTACAGAGATTTATGTCAGCTGAGCGAGAGCTGACTGTACACTTTAACAGCACCCTAGAAATTTTCAGAAGACCAGCATTGTAGCTCAAACTGTATTAACTTAGAGTGAAGTCAAAGTTCTGCCATTCAGCAAGATCAGACCTCAATACTTGTGGAGAATGGGTAGGAACTTCTTAAAAGAAGGTAGAATATAGACCAAAGTCCTCTTTCTCATGTTTTCAAATATATTGAGGGTACATTTATTGATGTTTGTGAAGTCCCTAGAGACTTCTGGGTGGAAGTGTAGTGCAGTGTAATAGTTATTTGCCATTGTTTTGCATTTCTTAATCTTCTAGCTGTTAATTTATTTTTTTTAAACAATATACTGCTGTATAAAAATGCATGTGGCAATCTATCGACTTTCAGAGAGAAGTGTTATCCAAACAAAAATGAAGAATAGGACTCGTGCTCACAAGAGACATATTATCCGTGATGAGAAGAATCTATAACAGACACAGCACTAACTCAAAACTGAACACCAAATAGCATCCAAATGCAAGCAATTTCCAGTGTGTGCATATTGCCAGTACGAAACCAGGCCATTCTGAAAGCGCGGCGGCCCCCGAGGAGCCGTGAACCACACAGCAGCAGCGCTAATGGCTGTCTTCTCATGTGCAGCGAGGGAAAGCAGCACTTTAGAGCCGCCTTGGGCAGCTTTTAAGTTATTCATTCTTAACTTACTTCTATAAAGCTGTTATTGGGTGGAAGCAGATGACAGAAAGATTTGGGGCCTGCTCTGTCTGCAGCAGGGGAGACTTCTCCCTTGCACATAGGATAAAATTCTGGCCTTCTTTAAGTCAGCAGCAAAATTTCTCCCCACCTGTGTGAGACTGGGTTCTCACTTGAACTGAATAAAATGATTTTAGGCTCCAGAAAACCCTTTTTTGAAGAACATTTTTCTGGTGCCAGTATATCTTGTAAACCTTTTCTGACTTTGGACGTTATTTTCTTTCTAGCACACAGTGCACGTAGGGGAGCAAAGAGGCCCATGAGTTTTCAAATGCATTTGTACTGCTAGAGCAATAATGAAATACAAAAAATACCCCATTTTCTCTTGCACATTTAATTCATGGAGTATGGTGCAGGTTCTACCCGTTTTCCTAACCTGTTTTCAGAACAATTAGGGCTGCTTTGTGATTTGCTTGATCCCCCGATGCCTAGTCCTTCCCCATCTCCTCTCTGTGGGTGATTTACTCTCCTGACTAAAACACAGTGGTTTTCTTTCTTAATATCATCCTCTCCAAGTTTTGGATATCATGTCAGGTCTCAAACTATTGTGAAACTTTATAAAACTCCTTGAATCTCAAAAAAGACTGAGGATTTCTTTTTTATTTTAGTATATTTTTGGTGATTTTCCCCGTGATAATAATAGCCAGAAAATTCCTTCATCTTAAATGAGAAATTTGCCAATACCATGATATAAGCAGCTGATGCTTTAAAACCTGCCATCAAATTTCATGACACTGGTGATAAAAATCATGAGAGCTGGCAATGCTGTGTTCTTGTTACAGTCCCAGCTTTCTGATGCTGCTTCTTTCCTCAGCCACAGCCCTGAATCTTCTATCACTCAAGTGATAGATTTTTAGAAAAAAAATAAATAATCAAAAGGAAAATAAAATATTAACTTCCATTGATTTCACTGCTTGTCTATGTTTCTTCACCTCTCACTGCATGACCAAAACTTACAGAAAACAGAATTCATCCTAGGAAAAAAAAAAAAATCCCACTTAGTCTACCACCCTTATCTCTGAGTATATATATATGTAATAATATTAGGCATCCTACAATTATGGAAGTAAAATTTTTGTTTGACTTCAAAATGAATTTACAGAGATGAGGAGAAAAAAATAAAAATAAAGGCCAATAAGCACAAGGACATGACTTTTGGCTAAGGAAGGCACAGATCTGTAAATTACTGGCATATTTTGGGCAAAGCTCATACTGGCTGCTGCAGGGTTCTTGCACTTTCCCACTGCTCTTACCTGGCAAGTGTACCGGAGATAGTAACTAAGTGGACTGACAGAAAAAAAAAAAAAAAGAAAAAAAAAAACACTTTCTTATTCCATTTTCTTTTATGCATTGCACAAGCTTATGTTTTCAGGTGATTGCTCTTTTTCAAGTATTATACACACACAAAATGTGCAAAACAGCAAATATTAAGGGTCCCATCATCACCCTAACTATGCCATTTTTACGTTGGCATGTTTCAGGTGAAGACAATAAAGTTGTGACTGATGGCTTTGTATTTCCCTCACGGGCTGGATCCTTTCCTGCTGCAGTTACGTTAACTGCAGTGGGGCTGCTCTGATGTGCACCAGCTGAGAAGCAGCCATATAGTTCTAAACTCAGGGGCTGTTCTGAGGACAAAACTAATTTTCAAAACATTTTTATGAAGTCAAGGAAATCTTAATGCCTTTATTCTGTTATAACTCTAAAATAATAATCCCAAACTGACCTGGGAGCTATTACTCGGTGAGCACTGGCCCCTTGGAAGGTTTCAACTTGTCAAGTTTATCCATTTTTTGAATGCACAGAGGAAGTCATTAAGGCACATCAGGCTGCTGATTGCTATTAAACTCTGCAGAGAATTCTGTGTAAAAATCAATGCCATAACAGGGCTACAAGAATCTAGGAGTCAGGAAAAGCACTTCTTTACCCTCTGGAGCTCAGAAATGGATTAATAGATTTCATGAAACCTCAGAAAAAATATCGCCTTTGAGCTAGGGGCCACATGTAAACCTCCGTGACAAAATAATACAGCTCAGAAAGCTCCAAGCACGTGAAAATGGGATTATAAAAGAATTGTCACTCCCGTGGCCTCAGCTGTATGTGCTGGAGAAATCTCACACATCTGCACATGTACCCATGCACATGCTCATTTATTGTATCCCAAGGAACACCTTTTTTGCTGTATCTACACTAAGGAACTTGGAGAGAAAAATTCTGTCTAGTAAAGCATGATCTTACATAGTTCTTGCCAGAAGAGTACTGAAGAATTTTCCAGACAAATTCAGTCCCAAAAACAGTGAAACTGTATCTTAGATGGCTGGTGGGTTCTGCTTGTGTGGGAACAGCACTGAAAAATGCAACACAGCTTACTACTAGTTGAAAACATTTAACAATATTTTTTTTTCCATGGGAAGAAGTAGTTTAAATCCTATTAGGAAGCATTATTGTAAACATGTAATATATAAACAGGCAAAGTCCTTTGGCTCCAAAGCCAATTGCCATGTAATGGCTTAAATTCAAACCGTCCAGTTCTCTTCCCCCAGAAAGAGAAGTGGCAGCATTCATTTCAATTTTTGGCTTGAATTTCTTTCGATTTTTGATGAGAAAATGTTGAAACATCTTTTTTATTTGATTATTTTTCTTTGATTCTTAGATGAAAATATAATTTCACTGAGTTGTAATTAATTTGCTTCATTCCATCATAGGATCATTTGGGTTGGAAGGGACCTCAGGAAATCATCTCATCCAACTTCCTACTCAAAGGAATTGCATTTTATATGTACAAAGGCTAAAATGAAGTAATCCATATAAACGAAGTGCTTCCATAAAAACAAAAGAAGACCTTTTCATTCTGAATTAGGATGCTTAAGACCCTTTATTTCATGTCATATCCCAGCCTTTTTGCCCAAGTCAGTACTAGTTTCTCACTAGCTCTCCTTATTCATATTAAAACCTTAGATTTCATGTTTTTAATTAAAAAAAAAAAAAGTCCTCTTGTTTTTCAATTTTAAAACACATGAAAATGTCAAGTACCTCCTGGCCATCCCAGGAGGAGAGCTGAGGGGTAAGGCCACAAGCCTGTCCCTGCCTGAGTGGGCCTTGTTCCACCGTCTCAGCTAAACCCAGAAAATGCCTTTTTAAAGAGCCCAAGGATGAGCTATCTAGCATCAGGGCTTGGGGCAGGCAGGATGCAGGGCCAAAACTGCCAGCTTTGGTCCAGAGGGAGGTAACCTTTGCCCAAAGCTCATGAAGGTTGCAGATGTCCAAGAGCTTGCCCACAGTCCTGGGGAGCTGCTGCTGTGCATCTCCCTGAGTCCATGGCAAGAGCACGAGATTGTGGATGCAGCCAGTGTCAGCAACCCCACCCAGAGTATCCAGGCCCAAGACTAAGGTCTGGAGAAAAGGATCAAAAATAGGCTTTCTGCTAAGGGCTGGATCAAGCGCACGCAATGAAAAAGCTCTTAATAAGTGAGTTGTTAAAGCCTGTTTTAGTGTGTATGGTCTGGAGCGGCTACAGTGAGGGGGCAGATTGCAGCTCAGCATCGAGGATGGAGGCTCCTACACTCTCATTATAGCAGGGAAAAATCCACTCTTCTTGCATGGATAATTTGGAAGTTATGAATCAGCCTGTTGTTTTTATTTCAGTGGAGTACAGACAAGAGTTGTGTAAAATGAGGCTGCTGCCTGTCTGTCAGGCAGCTGTAGTTTTTTACCCTGCAGCCTCTTTTAATGCGCATTCTTGGCAAATTCTGAAGAGAAGCAGTCACAACTGTGCGCTCAGACATTCGAGCAGATCTCATACCCTTGTCATTGAGCTGAGGACTTCACTCGTGCATCGCCCTGTGTTTGATGCAGCCATTAAGCATCCTGACCCAGTAACCAGAAAACTGATTTGGTGTCTAAATCAAAAGGCACTTTAAAAATATGTTCTTGAATCATCTGGTTTTGAACAGAGGTTAATATTTTCTTGCAGTATATCTACTTTTCCCAGGTGTTAAATAGATCATTCGCTATCTGCTGGTTCTTAGTTGTTTTTTTAAAGTACGTGTTAAAGGCTATTTCAGCCTAACTCTACAGGGTTTTAGGGCATAAGAGATAGTTATCTGCAGAAAAAAAATGCCCTTCTCTCAAATAATTAGCAATTATCTGTAAAAACAGGAGTAAAAAAAAAAAAAAAAAAAAAAACTTCTGAATTTACTACGGTTAAAATAATTTTAAAAAAAGTAAAAAAAGTAAAAAAAAAAAAAACTTTTCATCTTTAGCTTTTTTCATCTCACCCTTCCTCCCCCTTTCTCAGCACCCTCCCCTTTTCCCCTCACATTTTCTGAGCAGGCTTTGCCAAAGGAAACGCTGATGAAAGTAACTTTCAGTGGCTGAGCAGTTCCCTCCGTCACCTCCTCCCTGTCCACCCCCTAGATTGCAACAGACATCTGCCTTTGTGCACACCATGTCAGAGTCCAGCAGAGACATTTTATGTTCATTGTTTCTCCAAAATAAATAAAAGCAGCGCAGACGATGCGAACTGGCTGTAGACATCCCATTGCTAATAATGGAGCTATGTTGGTAATTGCTAATAATGATGCAGTGTTTCAGCATGGGAACGCTGTTCTATCTGTAATGTGGATCTGGCCTGAATAAAGTGACACAGATGGTAACATTATTGCATATTTCTTTGTAGTGGAAGTTGACATTTTACTGTGGTGGAAAAAAAAAGTCTATTCCTATATTTCTCTCTAGTTATTTCTTTAATATTAGCATTACTGGCATACTTGATCCATGAACTGTGTCAGTGGCACCTAAGGAACTTGCAGAGGAGCCTGCAAAGAGAGGAGAAGCAATTGTTTCCACTTAGGGAAGAGCTTAGATGCTGTTTGACAGAACGGTATTCAAGTCCCTTGGCAGGGATGACCCATTCTGATCACACGCAACAGCCCAACAACAAACGGCCAATTTGCAGTAAATCAGACTTCAAACATCTCCATAGCTGCTATCTGCAAGACGGATCCTGGAGTCCTCTCTCATCGAGAAGAGCTCCCACATGTGCACCGGGAGTGTTTCCTTGCATTTTGCAGGCTGCAAACAGCAGGGACATGTGCTCTGCTGGCTGGCTCCTGGCTTCAGCTGCCTTTAATGCGCACTAAGTACGTGCTCCTCTGGGAACGCCCGGCATTCTCCGTGCTTACGTGCCCAAGCCCTTCAGCACCCTAGTGAGCCAAAACCAGTGGAAGGGCATGCAGCTACTTTGGCCTGACTGCAGCACGTTTCCTTTGAAAGGTGTTTGTAAAGCTGTGGCAGCATGTCAAAGATAAGAGAGGCAGGAATTGGTTGTATTTGCCAAGTGTCTGCCTTTGTTGGCTCTGGCCACAAGAGCAGCTACCCTCACTTTTGAACTCTCCAAACTTGCTGTGTGTTCACCCACAAAAATCACTAAGCTCACTCAGAGCATGAGTGTCGGAGCCAGAGTCGTCCTTCCTGCAAGATTAGGTCACAGCATTAGATCAAAGCCCTAATATGCCATTTTACACCATGCGGATGCAACTACCAGCCAAGTTTCAAGTCCCCAGCACAGGTGTCTACTAGCTGCACTGTGTACACATGAAAGTAAGGGCCAGAAGCCAAAATTATGAGCTAAATTCATCTTTGTTCCCTGGCATTACACCTTTCTCATCCACACTGATAACTTCATCTCCAATTTAAATTCCAGAAGATTTGCAGGTCATTGCTAGCGTCTAAAACTTTGCTGTTTGCCTTTCCCAATGCTGCAATCTTTTGCAATTTTCCCTCTTCCTCTGGCAATTCAAAACTGAGCTTACTAATGCTGTCTAAAAAGAAACAGTTGTGAAAGAACAATCTACAAAAGAAGCTTCTTGCTGGCAAAAGAAGTGCTGCACAATATTAATTACTGTGTGGAGGGAACATGTAGCAGAAAGCAGTGTTAGCATGTGTGTAGGAAATAAACAGTATATTTGCTGCAGAGTGGCCATGCAGCTGGAAGTGCAAGGCATGAGCCAGAGTGACAAGCAAGTGCTACTTAGAAATGATTATGAGTAAAATAGTGACAAAATGCAGAGAGTATCCTTCATCTCATTAATTTACACTCCTAAAAGCTAGGTGTCTCCTCTAACCTGGATACTTGGGCTTCTCTTCTGATTTATGGGAGGGGAAATACTTCCAGCAAAAATACTTTCCATCCTAAGGCTGATCAACAGGCTAAATCATTCTTTATAGGTGCCTCTATCTCTCTCCCCAGACTACCAAGGGATAACTAGCTCAGAGCACCTCCCTGACTTTTAGATAACTACTGTAAGGTGAAATAAATTCCTCCTGAAGTCCTCAGAAATAGCTGCCTGAAGTGGGCTGGAAAGGTGGCAGACTGAGATAGCTGCAGCCATTTCATTTCTGTCGTGGTGGGCACGGAGCTGGCTGCCAGGGCTGGTACAGTATTACCCATGTCAGCGAGGCAAAAAATTTTGCAGAGGTTTGGAAATAGTTCACCACGTGACAGGCTTAATGCACAAGTGCTACAGTCAGGTTACCAGTAAAAATGAAAACAGAAAATGAGCACAGGAACTTTATGTTCTGTTTATTTAGCAGTAAAAATTTTCTTCAAGAACTGAAACTCCTGTTTTAATATATATCACTTGTTGATGTGCTTACAGTGTAAAAGCGCGCTTGCTGGGACAGTGCTACATGCAGCTTCTGAGATGAGGCTTGCCACTGTACTTGGCTCAAAACTGTCCTGAATCCCCCCGGGGCAAGCTGACAACCTGTGCTCGCTGGTCTGTGGCATTCAGAGTCGCTCCTGCAGAGCACGTGCACCACAGGAGCACACTGGTTGGCAGTGAGGGATCTTCTGTAGCAAAGAAGAAATTTGACAGGACATAAGAATGTGAAGTAGAAGGGAATGGAAAGAAAATACCAGAGTATAGGAGCGGCATACAACATAGACCGCCTAACTCAGCAAACACATTTCATTCACTTGAGCTTCCTCAGCCTTCCCTCAGTGCATCCTCAGCTCTGTTTAACATATGCTTAAACCATGCTTAATTTAATGTGGCCAACAGGTGCTTACAATTAGGCACGTGCTTAGTAACGTGACTGAATTAAGGTCCAAATATTCCTGCTTCAGCACATGAACAAGACTGTTTCTATTAAGAAAGAGCATTGCATGCTAGGGCTTGTAATTGCTGTAGACCACACCGTGTGGAAGATGAGGCACTACAAAATGCTTCTAATTCAGAAGACTGTTCACATGCATCCATTTAGGTCTGAGCTTGAAACTTTTTCCTAATCAGGGTCAAAGTAATGACCCTGTCTTAGACCACGTTCCAAGATCAAGAAGCCCAAATCCTGAAGTTGCTATTGCTGCAAAACACCAAAAGACTTGAAAGATGCAGGTCAGACGCAGGTCGTAGACTCCTGGCAAATTGTCAGGGCAGCCTCCTCAAGTTTCAGATGTTTTGCTAAATTATAATAAGTAGTTGTGTACTTTAGAAGTCAGGAAAAATAGAGGACACTAAATTGTCACTTACAGACTGATTTGTTGTCTCTCTACCTTGCATAGTTAAAATAGGGTGGGTAAAATTAAGCAGCAATAGGGTAAGCAGCAATGATGCCAGCATTTTATTTTGCTGAGGATTTAGCAAAGCCAAGGATGCAATGCTAATCTAGAGTTGTTTCTCTTTTTCCTTAAATAATATTTTTATTGAGCAAGAAGCGGATGTCAGAGTGGCCTTTTGATCAGCTAAAAAAAAAAAACAGTGTCTCTAAGGGAATCTTTCGTGTTTATTGTATGTTGCTGCATTTGAAAAATGCTGGCCTACAGTAGAAATAGACTCCTTAGCATACAAGAAGTAGGACAAAACAGGATGAGGCCGAAATGGGAACTGTATATCACAGGAACTCAGAAAGGCAGGAAGTAACAAAAGAAGTTGAAATTCTTGATTAAAAGTATAATTGTACCAGCTTGTGCAAGAGGATAATGACTTTAAAATGTCAGCCTTTGTGCCTGTTCATAATGATAAAGCTATTAGACCATATGTACTGTTCTTAATTCCATTTCTCATGGCAAGTCATTTAGGATCTGCATCTATTCTGTCCACTAAAATCTAAAGTATTTCTTAAGCAGTATATTCAAACAGTAGATTAAAAGCAGTGCTAGCTAGAGTAGTGCCAGCCAGGGCTGCTACACAGTGGTTTAGAACATGTCAGAAATTCTGTTGTAAGCCCCTATTTTTAGGGATTTAAATTTGAGCTATAAAATTCAATCCCAAAATGAAAGTCCGCCAAAGAGTGAATATTTAAACCTAAATTCTTAAAAGAAAAATACGTCATTTTTGTATTTTAGAAGTTCTATATGTAAAAAGGAAGGCCTTAAAATACTTTCTGCAGATCTGTAACTGAAAAATGGGTCTATTTCAAAAATCAGCGCAATAAGGAATGAATTCTTAAAGCAATCAATGGCTTCTTTATTTCAGAACATAAGTTGTAACTAACAAGTTACCCTGCTTTAAAGCTGCTGCACAGTTGAATTTGGTCCATCTCTGTGTAGCTATTGGAAGAAAAGAAAAGAAAAAAAAAGGAAAAAAATAGCATTTACTTTCAATGGTTATTAGATCAAATGCTAACTTCTTCATCAGGAAGTTAGATCCTGGAAGAAGAACTAAGAGCTCAATTTTGCGACCACAATACTTAGCAAAATAGTCACTTTTAGTGTCAGTAGAATTGCCTTCAAAGATAGGAAGACAAATGTTGTGCTGGTGTCCCTCAGAGTGCTTTTGCCTTTCCCAGCATTTCTGTCAGAGTGTCAGGGCTTCTGATCCCCAGACGTGGGTTGTGGTGCTTCCAGACTGAAGCTGGTAATAGCATGTTTTGTAATTATAGGCACATGCCAACAGAAAAGCTATAGAATAAAGCATCATTACCAGATGGTTCAATGTTTCGGGAGTTGGGGAAAGATGTTAGCAGAGAATTCTGCAGCAGCTTCCTCAAACCCTACCCAGCAGGTGATATTTATGGACTATTTACAAGATTTTCGCATATGGCATGCTAAAGAAGTTTGTAACTTTTATACTCTCTCATCCAGTTTATTTATTTCACAAAAATCCCACTCCAAAGGTCAGCTATGTTTGGTCTGTCTCAACAACTCCAGGCCTAGGGAAAAATACTGAATGTAATCTCAGCATGGTGTAGTTAAACAAATGTGTTTTTAAACATAGTAGAGATGTGTCTTTTTGTGTCTTGTTCTCATACATCTTAGGCCCTGTGTCTCTTAGCTCTAGCCATCATTTAAATGAGAGGACTGTTTAGCACCTCTTTCACATTCAAATGATATATTTGTGTTCTTTTGTGTAGAAATGTCTGTATATTTTCAACACTGTTCAATTCATGTGAAAGTAGACAGGAACAAACCAAGGAGACAAAGATTATGTCAAAAAGGGTGAACAATACTGAAGTGATCATGATGCATCTATTCTTCTTTTCAAAATCCTCAGAGGAAACCCTCCTTTCCTTTTCTAGCTTGCAAGTGGCATGAGGAAGCTCATTTCAGACTCTTCCAGCCTGATGCTCTTCTCTTAGTGCTGGGTTTCCATCCCTGAGCCTCCTCTCTTGCATTCAGTTCAGGAATGGAGAGCAGACCCAGATTTAGTGACTTTCCTCCTCACCTGGCAGCAAAACAGGATGACTTCTCTTTCTCTGTCCGCCTCTTATACACATACTTTAATAGATCCCTTGCTAAGTGACAAACTGCAAGTGAAATTCAGGTAATGAACATGCCACCACTCTGGTCTGCTCAGTTCAGTTTTGAGGGTGCAAAACGTGCTTGCACACAGCCACAGATCAGCTTTTCAACTTGCATCCCAAACATAGCTGTAGCTGGGAGTTATTAGTATCGCAGAGTTAAATTTACTGTAGAAGACCAGTGAAAAATTTCAACAATTGCTTGAACAGTTGACTCTCTTGATTCACAAAAGCAGTATGATTACAGGGCAACTATTATATATACAAAGTCTGATTTGTGATATATGTATATAATCAATTGCAAATTATGTGCCTTTCAAACATCTGCTGGGGTTTATTGTGAGTCTATTAGAGGATATCTAATATCCAGTAAGAAATGATGTGTAAGAAATCCATCACCTCTGCTCTGGCAGGAGGGGTTTGCAATTCAAACAAGATGCTCTGTCTTTGTTATATAGAGCCTCTGCATTGGAGGATCTGAGACTTTCCGCTGAACCATCATGAAAATATTACAAAGACATTTCTGCTATAAAAAAAGCCCAGTACACAAACATACAGTACACAAAAATGTGTACAGCTTTAAAACAGGTAGTTTTCAAGTCAAAATTACAAAACCATTATTTTCATCAGCTGCTAATATCCCAAGGGCTGTTCCTTTAGGAATACTATCTGAGAACATAGATCCCCTTTGCTCTTAGGAGTCTGATGTACAAATCTTGGAAGCAGGATGTGTACAATGCATAGGGAGGTTTGTGATTTCTGGTTTTAAGCACGTTTTGTCAAACCACCTCAATTTACAAATTCCATGTTCTTCACTGGAGCAAGAACACTTGAAACTGCATTTCAGCTGCAAGACATAAAGGCAGCTATTAAATAAGCCTTGTGCTACATGTTTCTAGGTGTACTAAGGAGGACTTGCCTTGGGCAAGGCCTCCAAGGGTTAAATTGTGTCCACTTAAATTGATAGAGCTGTGTCAGTTTTTGACTCTGGTGGAGCTGTAGCAGCCAGACAGGACACCACGTGAGTCCCCCAGCTACCAGCATCCATGGAGTTCCATAAAAAGAAATAGAGACAAGGAGGGTGTGATGGCTGAATGCAGATTTTTGGGCCTCCCTTTTGGGCCAGGTTCCTGCCTGGTCCTCCATGCAGGAGCGCCGCTGCTCAGCTCCCCTGTTGCTCCCAGGTTGAGTTGCATGGCAGACTGATCTGGCTGTGGTTTTCCCTTTTTGTTCTCAGCCTAAAGTAAGTTCCATCATCTCTGTGAGAATTTAGCTTATGCTGAGACCGTGGGATCGGGACCATGGCTTACCCTGTTACACCTAATTAGCCCTGGGAGTTCATCTCCACCGCACAGAAGGCCAAGAATATAGGTAGCTTTAAGAAAGAAAATTCAGGATTTGCAAGGAAGATGTAGAATATCCACAATTACATTTCATATGATACAAAATAATTAAGGGATATAAGCCATAATGGTTTGTGGCACAATCCAAGTTCTAACAGATGGGGATACGATGAAATTTCCCCACGGGAAAGTGATTTTGTAATTGTAGAGGTGGGTGTATTCCTTTTACTTCTGTATTTATTTTAGCTGTGCATTTATGTTTGTATAAACATTAAGGAAAAACATCAATCTATAACCTCTGGGTATTTTTACCATTTCTTTAAAATACAGAAGCAATTGCTGCATACTTCTTAAAGAATAAAAGGGGAAAAAAATTAAAACCCTCATTTTTCCCCACCCACACGTTTCTCTTCACTTCAGAGATCCCAGCCCTCAGATTGCCCCTCCCTCTGCAAAAGCCTGGGAAAAGATTCACAGGCACATGTGAAAAATGATAGTTTCACATGGCTGCAGTAGGTTCACATCCTTATTATGTAAATGAGTGGTTTTGGTTTGGGCGTCTCTTTTGTGGTTTTTGTGCAGATGGTTAAATACTTAAACACAGTGGGCCAAAGTGTTCCTACTGGAATTTCACTGGCTGTGGCTAAGCTACACCAGGAATTGAAACAGGCAATGGAACCCAAATCTACTTTTGCTCATAATGAAATGGCCAAATGGGTAATGGGATTGCAGCACAGTAGCAGGGAGGGAAAAAGCAACCACGGACAGATTTCCCTTTGTCTGTTCAGTAATTAATGAAGTACCTGGTGCACAATAGATCTGAGGAACCTCGCCTTGCTGCTGTGATCTGTACTTCCTCCAGACAGGTAAGCACAGAGCTGTGTGTGCTGGAGACTGAGTAATTAGCCCAAGCAAGCTGTAAAATCTTTAGGAAGCAAGTGGTGTCTGTTTTCGTTTGCACAGGATGCCAAGAGATGTATTTAAAGTGTGAGAGTCAAAGGTCAGTTTGACATCATGTACTCTGAGCAAGATTCCTGTTTCGTGTTAGAAATACCGGCTGAGAGCCGTGAAGCTATTGTGCTTGATAAGGAGCAGGATTAATCTGCAGCAAGGAAACTTTAGGTTCAATATTATGAAAAATGTTGTAACTGCGAGATCACTTAAGCAAAGTAGCAGGCTGTCAAGGGAGACAGCCGAGGCTAGAAGTGACACTTTTCCGTCAGAGATGGCTTGCAGAATAATTAATAAGTGTTTCTCTTTGAACAGGGAGGGGTGTGGGGCTCCGCTAGAGGTCCCTGCCAGAGCAAATGAGCCCGCCAATGGAGCAGGCAGGCTGGGGCTGAATGCCTCGCACAGATAAAACGCAGCTCCCTGAAAGGAGTCTTCCAGCCTCTTCTCAGCTTGTGTTACATATTCTAAATGTAAATTGAATGCAAATACTTTGAGCTGCTCACTACAAAGCAGCCTACAGTCTCCTGCGCCACATCTGACCCGCTGGAAATTTAAGGGGACATAATAATGGTTCGTATAATTCTTTCAGAACTAATTGGGTTACGACAGGGAAAAAGGCTGCCCCAATCTCTATGATTTCTTGTGCCTGTTTCATATTTATTTCCATTATTTCTTGTTTCAGTTACAGTATTTCTAAGTTTTTCACCAGTCCCTTCCACTTTCAGAGTTAATGAATGTGTTAACATTGCATTCAGTGACAAAATGCATAGGCTGTATGTGAGGCTGAAGTTCTAAATATTCTGCTAAGGTTTTTATCTTCAGATTGCTCAGGCTTATCCGCTTGCACTAAACCGGTGATAACAGCGTATCTTTCTTTCTGTCTTTGCTCTGGAAAGATAAAATTTGTCATTTCCTAGCATTATATCCAAGTGCGGAAAATTGCAAAACAAATACATTACCTCTGAATTATTTGGGGGGGACAGTGTGTGTTAAATTCAATTTCAAAATCAAATTGCGTGAGGTTAAATCTCAGTCCCTAATTCGTGCCAACAAAATTGGCAAATCATCTTAACAAAGGGCCAAAGAATTATTGCCTTGATAATAACAGCAAATTTGAACTTGGCAGTTTTATAGATTGGCCTGTGTCTAAAAAGCCCATGGCTTTCAGAAGCTTTAGTAAAGGTTGTTCTCCACCATCACCAATGGAGCGGTGCTTCACAAAAGCAAACATTCATTTTGCCCACTAACAGGGGGGTTGGCAAAGTGAAGGGGGGCATATGCAACACAAAAAAATAATCCATAGCTTTCCATCCACTGCACCCTAGAAAGCCACAACCCAGGGAACTAGAAGAAAGAGATCAAAAGGCTTTAAAAATGTCAGGTGACAGGATCTTATTTAAATTATTAGGTGAGATGCATTCTTGCTTTTAACTATAGCAAAACATATCACGTGGCCTGTTTACCTCTCTCCCTTTTATGCTGTTTTTGACAGGCTGGTGCAAATTGCATGTAGAAATTGTATTTCTGCTTTCCAGCATCACTTTGGATAATGTTTGAAAACATGTTTTTGTAAAACAGTGTAATATTCAAAGGTACTTGAATCATGTAGAAGCTGGAGGATTTGTAACATACTCTTTACCAGTATTGACTGAGATAAAACTAATTTGAAACTAAAGGAACCTGCCTTAGGTGAGACTCAGGGAATGTAGGCACTTGGGAAATATAAGAAGGCTTATCTGTAATTTTGTTAAGTGATTCAACTTCAAGAATTACGCATTTCTAATTCACGTGCATGTCTTAAAAGTTTGGGGGGTTTTGAGCTTGCAACAACTGAAATCACTAAATCCATATAAGAAGAGTTTTTTTGTTGTTGTTATTTATGTTGGCTTATTTGCAGCAAGTTAGATGCTGGCCCAACTTGATGTCATGCTGAGGAACAGTAAAACCGTTCTCCGCATCTCTGTGTCCAAGCTCTATGCGGCTAAATCCTTTTTCACACGAGTAGGCTCGCTGACATAAACAAAACCAGGGTGGTACAGTCTAACTCTTAAAGTATTTCATGAACATATCAGTTCTTGATACTGTTGTTCTTATCGCAGGTTTTGTAAGGTAAAACACATGGCCTGGGTAAGAGACTGGCTGAGTATTAAACTTCTCTGGTTTACTGAGTAATTTATGTTTCTACATCATGTGAGTAGTGGATAGTACAGATTTAATAAAGCACCAGTCAGCTGAGACTGATGTGTTTAAAATGAAAGAAATGGAAATAAAAGGTCATCGATTTACACATGATTGACGATCACACTTAAAAACAGTTTTCTTCATACCTTCTAATTAGGGGTTTGCATGTCTCCATGTCTGTGTATGAAGAGTGGGCTGAAATGAGTGCAAAGACCTCTGCACCATTCTGTCTTCCTTACTTATGCTAATGCTCCAGGGATTCTTCCATAGAATAACACAAATATTATGGAATAAGAAAAACAGGATGGGCTATTTTTAGGATTCATAAGAAACCATTGTCACTTACCTTATAGCAACTCTCTGTTTTTCTTCATGCAAGGGGTGTTGGTTTAAAGCATGGGCAGGGGACTGCAAAGCTGAAGCGAGCGGGACTTGCATTCTCAGGGATTAAAAGCATTAAAATCTGTGTTGGAGAAGAGCAAGCTTAAGCTCTGGGTGTAAAGGGCACCAGTCATACTGGGTGACAGGCACTTCACAGACAGCATGACTTGCTGTAGGGAAGTGTTTCGCTAATGGTGCCTGCTTCCTCTCCTGATACCCCAGGTAGCTAAGGCAGCACCTGCATGGCAAACAGAGAGAGTCCTTACAACGTGACAGGCTCACGGCAAGGCTGGCAGGGAATACTGTTAACCTCACAAGCCCTGATGTGACTGAAGAGCCTCGAGATCTGTATGGGAGACAAGTCTCAAAATTAACAGCCTCATTAATCAAATCACAATGTTTTGACAACTTCATGGTGTGTATGCAATCTATCTTATACACAATTTGGCTAAGGCTTTCATGAAACAAGATGATTTTTGCTATAACTTTATGTGGTAAAACTCCATCCCACAGTACAATTACTGGGTTGTATGCTGATTATCAAAGGGTGAAAAAGCTTAATCAGCTGAGCTTTGAAACTAAAATACTGCCAGGAATGTGAAGGAGGTATCGCATCTCCTTGTTTCCTATTTGTTTTTTCTAGCTGATGCATAGCCATCCTCATCACTTGCTTAGAAAGTCTGGGGAAGGGTGTCCAACCTCTCACACCTGGGCTCAGGTACAGGACATAGCCCTCCTCACAGAAGAAATCCTTTGAATTCATTCACCAATTTGTTTAGTCAAGAGTGAAACACGTGGAAAACCTGCTGGGTCCCCTTAACACAGCACACCAATGCTTGTCCCTCAGCTCACCAAATCACCAGAGCAGCAGGATGCTCAGCACAGGGTAATTCAGGGCAATCCTTGGTCCCTCAGATGTCAGACAATCATTTTCTGCTCAAAAACAGACTCTCCCCCAGATCCTTTGTTCTTCAGGTTTGTCGTAAGTACCTCTTCTAAGGAGCTTAGGGATCACAGTAGCCTCCTCCCGCACCTAGGAATGTATGCAGAACACTTATTAAAGCTTTGGGGTTTTAATTGTGTAAATGTCTGCACACCTAGACAAGACTATATCCACAAGTATTTCTGGGTTATAAAGAAATGTTACTGCTTGTTATAATGTGCTTATGAGAATGAGGCATGATGTAGTGGCAGGAGTCGCACAGTGCCATATTTCATTACGCACATTTTGAAGTGGAGACTCACAAAAATACATAGTATTACAAGTCCCTTTGTCCTTCTTGCTCATTGTCCATTTGCAAAGGTAAAAATTTAAATCAAAGTTAGAAAGGATTAAGAGCAAGAACACAGTTCTTTCAACTACATTTAGCTATCTACAAAGGATGTATTAAATCGCTGAGTTAATGACAGTGTCACTGTCGTAGCCATCTCACTTCATCCAACACCTTCGAATGCTTTCAGGGAAATACCACTGATTTTCCAGACTAGGAAACTGAGGCACAGAGAAGTTAGCTGACACCTGGCTTCACTGAATAACAATGCCATGGGAACAGAGCCTGTGCTTTCAGCCTTCCAGTCCATTGCTTTGTGCTCTTTCTGCTGTCATCTCCCATCTCCATGAATGGCCCAAGCCCCATCACACTGAGGGTCAGACTCTGGCAGCTGATTGACTCCCAGCTTCTAACCTGCCACATGTTGGATGTCTGTGTCCACACTGCAGTCGAAGACATGACTGCAGTATCAGTAATGGTGCAAAAACTTTATCCAGTTAGTGGCAAAGCTGTAGTGGCATAGGTTTTATTGTCCCCAGTGGGAACATCCAGCACTGAACAGAGCCTATGACATTATTAGTACCTCAACCGGTTAAGTAAAAATAGCTCAGACATGTGTCCCTGTGCTGTAATCACATCTCCAAATGCAAGAATAGCAAATTCTGGTGGAAGTTATCACTGCTCTGAGCAGCAGCATTAATGAGAAATACTGTGATTTTCCCAGAGCATAATTCTGCACAGAAACCTTACTCAGATTCTTTCCAGCTCATATATCCTTTTGTTGTTGGCACACGAGGCTCTTCCATGATCCTTATTCCTATGGGAAAAAGAGACAATCCTTCATGAATTCCTCTCTTATCCCGCTGCTAGCTCTGATTTTGGTGAATTGCCATGCGGAATTTTCACAGGGGAAGGGCCAAAGGTTTGAAATATTTCTCAAAGTCGTCTGCTTGGTGTGCTTCCTAAACCAGACATGTGGCAATCATGCAAGGAGGGGGAAGGACACTTCATGGTGTCTGTTTTAGGAGAAATGTGTCGTAAAAGAGAAAAAGATGAAATATGGGATATTATATGCCAAGGACGTGAAAATCCAATTCTTTGGAGCTGTTTCAGGAATCTGTTTGCCTCAACATGTGTTGTTACTGTGAGTTGGGCAAAGTTTTGCCTCAGTAATATTCTGCTAGTCTCTTAACATCCCTTTGTTCAGAGAGAGAAAGGAGGACCGGCTTTACAGTGCCCGTGAGACCCAGCTCAGGTTAAAGCTAATGAAGAACGCGTACATTTAATTTGTTGAAGGGGTTTTCTGCCTGTTTCAGGAAAGAGGGGGGGATTATTACCATTTCACCCCCTAATAAAAAACAGGATCCTGTATCTTGGAAATGTTTACAACATAACAAAATGAGGTTATGTTATGTTGTAAAATTTTAAAGGGGGCTGTGCACTGACACCTAGGCTCAAGGGGCGGGCAGAGACTTTGCTGCCAAAAGGAGTCCCGAGCTCCTTCTGTGCAAGCCAGACATCTCCGTGAGCCGGCTCAGGGGACTCGGTGCAAGGAAAGGGATGGGGCATTATCTCATTTCCTTCCCAGACTTCCTACTACTGTTTTGGACAATTTATACCTTTAAGAATGCATAAGGCAAACAAACCTTGTTCTCCCCAGTGTGTGAAAACCTGTCTTTTGCATTATTAAGCTGCAAAGGAAGGCCTGGCTTATCTTGCTCAGATTCTCTGCACGTACAAGAGGATCTGGCCCAAATGTATTTCACGGCTTGTCTGTCTGGGTTAGTGTGCTGCTTGCCGTGAGTGAAGGAGAGGAAAGAATCAATGCTTAATACCACAGAGCCTTACAGAGATTGCTCTTGTATGCTTATCACTACCAAATAGACAAAAAAAATAAATGCATTAATAGATACCTGACTGGAAGTGTAAATGAAACAAAAGCTATCGAATCAGGATTTTATCCATTTAATTGCAGAATAGGTGTTTTCATCAGCCTTATAATGGTTTATTGCCTTTCAAGGCTTGTTTATTGTAATTGATTAATGAAGACTTAGAGCACCACTCTCTTATGGGTTAGAAGGGGAATGAAGTTGCAATACCATCTATGTTCGTAATTCACTGTGTTACTGCAGGCTCCCTTGATATTTGAGATAATGCATTATTATAGCTCCCTGTCACACTGTCCATCTCCCAGAGCAGAAAGCAAGGACAGAAGCCTGACCCATGAAACACAGAAGGCAAGTCTACACCATTACCCCATGCTTGCTTGGGCCCAGTAACAGCTATTTCCAAAAGACTATGTTGTTGTCTGGATCACAGCTGTAGAAACAGACAGGACAAGGATGAGAGAGAGTGGTTCCAGGAAAACATTACTGTAGACCTGAAAAACAGCAATTCCTGTGTGAGTGCATTAGTTCTGACTTATGTTTTGTGTATAGAGTGTATATATCTATATATTATATAGATAATAAATATTATAATATACGTATTATGTATAGGTCCAAATGCTCAGAAAATTTAAAAGACTGTATCTCAAAAAGTTGCACTGATGAGGGAAGAAAAGGAACTGGAAAGACAAACTCCATCCCATCTAATGAATACTTCCTTGACATATGTGCAGCTCCCGCTGGGGATTTGAGCTGGCGCATTTATGCAGTATGGTCCCAATTATTGGAGCCCACGAGCTGTGTATGTGTTTGGGTTGTGTGTACGTTCATTACCCTGCTTACTTTCTCAAGTAAGTATTTAGTACTAGAAGAAAACTATGCAAAAATCCTTAGCAGACACTTGTGAATTCTGGCAGGTTTTCAACTCAGTTTCAAAACAGTGTAGGTCAATGCACCTCTGATGCAACTCAACTAAACCCTGTAAATTTGCACCAGGGATGACGCTGATCTGCTGTGCACATTTTCCTTCCTGAAAGTCATTGTCACATGCCTCTCTTTCTAAGGAAGACATTTTTATGAGAGGTGGATCACTGGGGTGGGTTTCTTTTGCATGGCTGATTTGCCCCATGCTCCAGCCGTAACAATGCAGTTTCACTAGGTGCTGGGTCATACGGCTGACCTCAGCTAACAAGCTGTTCCTGTTTGTAGGCTACTGGGAATGTTTACTGGCCACTGTTTTCCTCCATTCTA
This sequence comes from Cygnus atratus, assembly GCF_013377495.2. Lineage (NCBI taxonomy): Eukaryota > Metazoa > Chordata > Aves > Anseriformes > Anatidae > Cygnus > Cygnus atratus. The sequence goes on from NC_066363.1 coordinate 15,239,683, forward strand.
AACACAGTTATTTCTCAAGACCCATATAAATCATAAGGTCACAAAACTCATAAAAACTGTGACATTCACTGTGATACAGGATACAAATGAACTAACTTCAGGCTTAGCAGCTTTAAACATCTATGATATATTTCACCATAATATAAATATATTCTTTGAAGTTATATATACTTTTTAGTTCAATGATACACACATTAAAATGGTAACAAAATTGCTCAATGGGACAAAATTTTATATACTGACGTTCCAAACTGGTGCAGTTTAACCGAGCTCTCTTAACAAAAAAACAAATGTACTAGAATTGTGCTAAACTGAGCTTAAGAGAAATACTGATTTGTTTGCAGTAAACATTAAGTATCCATGTACTTTATAAGAAAATGATGCTGAGGATGTTATTGAATTTCTTAACGTAGACTTCAAGACCAGAACCTTATGGTGAGGTTTGAACTAACATGCTGGATTGATAAACCCATGTGTGCAAAAACCAACTATACCTATAAGAAACACACTCAGTTATCAATACTAGTTCTATTCATAATGTCTGTACTGAAGCTGGACAACATATCAGTAGAAAATAATTGGTAGCCATTATGTATAATATATATATATATTATATAGTTTAATTTGCAGAAGTTTTCATTCTGCTTCTCTGTTGTCATTTGCTTTAGTTGTTTTGAAATGCCTGTGCTGAAAGTTTCTCAGGCTGCTTCTGTGCACAATAATGAACTTTGGAAAGAGAGAGCTGAAATGATTCAGTCTTTTTTAGTTCAAGGAATATAAAAACTCATGCAGTGGGAAGCACACATACATGCATTCACATGTTCCCATTGCAAAACAGAAGAACCGTGGGACTTTTTTCAGGCAGCTCTTCAGACCAGTTACTGAGACCAGGGGGATGAAATTTGAAAGCAGCCTCCATGAGTAAATGTTCTTTGCGCTGTTCTTGCAAAATATCGTTTAGATTTCCCAAAGCCATGGCTTCTTTAAAGTTGCCAGCTACACATATTACTCATGCTGCTTAAGGGCTGTTTGTTAAAGTGGCAATGTACACAACCAGATGATTTTGTGCTGAGATAACAGCCCGCCAGGAAGCATGCAGACATTGTAAGTGGGTTGATCTCTGAACTACAAATGCTTCTTATTCAGCTTTGTGTGCCTCCCGTGCCAGAGTGCTTCTAGATGCTATGGTCAGACACTTTGTCTTTCCATGTTTGTATTATATGAGAGAAGTAAGGAGAGAGGGTTTTCATCTCTAAGTGTTACAAGAAACTGCCAAAGGTCTTCTCAGTATTATGACAATATTTAGCTAGTAATTCCCCAAATTTCACACACCCTAGGAATTAATTTTCAAGCTAGAAAAGCTTTGAAAATTTTGATCTTCTTTATTGAATTCAAATATGTTTTTTTTTCTTTGACGATAACTTACGAGTCCATGTTCCCCACCAAAAACAAACAGAAAGGAGTTCTAATTAAACGCTGACAGCTCAAAAAAGTCAGCAATGAAGCTGTATGTTCTCCAATAACTCTACTTCTTTGAAAGTATGCCTTACACCCTAGTTGTGTGACTATATACAGGTTTTAGATCCAGTTTCAGCAAAAATCAATGCATTCATTTACATGCGTCACACTTCCAGGCAAGCAGGACCAAGAGAAATCATTTATATCAATACCAACTGTGTATATGAAGACACTAATCCAACAGTGGATTTTTCATTTTGGCCAATGGCCTGCCCAAAGGGAAAGTGATGCAGAAAACAGAACAAAGAGAAAAACATTGAGAAATATTGAGTTCTGAGTGCCTAACACTGCATCCTTAATGCTCTCTTAATACAGTTCCTAACTGAAAATAAATGAATAAATACCCATCATTTTACTGCATTTACAGAGCTTCAGGACATGGTTGCCATGGAAGAAAATTGCCGTAACTTGTGTCCTAATGCTGATATGTATGTCTGCAATTTCCTTTCTCCTTTAGCCTCTTTTAGTTTCATTAATTACGGGTGTTGCTCAGAGGGGTTATAGACAGCCCACAAGGGAAAAATATTTGAGAGTTTCAAAAGCGTGAAACTTATTTTATGTTCTGAACTTTCACAGTTTCTGTGAAAAGCTAACATCTACCTAATACTTTTGAAAGTCAAGTTCCTTAGGTTATGATTAATATACCACATAGATCCCAACAGGATAATTACAAATTAATCAGCAGTTCAAAACTCCCAAATGGAGTACTATAAGGTTGCCATCCCTTTAAAGCATTCCTTTTCTACTTTCATAGAAAGAAAAAATAATCACAGAAGAGCCTGATTTTGGTTTGATTCAGCCCTTTCTCTGTTCTTCAGGCATTTGAGGAACCAAACCTGAAGCTTCAATAACTTAGCAATTAACCAGGCTTTTTAGTGAATTCAGCAGTACTTGCTAACAGCGCTAATCCAACCACAAACCATTAAACTAGTTAGGCACATGAAAACAATGTTTAATGGATATAGAGGCATACAGATAAGAGTTTGGCTCCCTGCAACAGTGCGTGTGTATATAAGCACGAGTCTCTGTAAGTAATTTAGTCTAGCTCTCCTACAGAAATCACACAAATGTATTTGATTTTTAATTATGTGAGACTTTTCAGCCCCTTCTTCTAGTTGTACGGTTTAAGAAAACTTCCAAGTTTTGAGCCTCTGTTAAGAAGCTTTATTTGACACCCACAGAAGCTGCTAGGAATCTTTCCATTATTTCAGAAGGAGCTAGACTGACGTTACTTAAAACACGATATCTGGCTATCTAGGCTTTGTTCCTTGCTGCTTGCAAAATTTCTAGAAGGCTGTTGGCACTCCATCTCTCTCCTCTGTCTCCACATATGTAAAATGAGAATGACAACTTCACCTCAGAGGAATGTTGCAAAGCTTCACGTATAAACAGATTGGCATACTTGGGTGAAGTTGCTCAACTAACGAGAAGTGTTCTGATGGATGGGCATCTCTTGGGAGGTCATAAAAACAAAAACAAAACTCTGTAATTGAGTTTGGGGAAATTATTTTTGGGGCTTTCATAAGCCAAGTCTTATGCAAGATGATTGATTGTGCCTCCTTTTTTCTCTCTCTTATCACCTATAATATCTTTCCAAATCTAACCATGTTGACTTAGTGGCTTTATACATAACTAAACCACAGCATAACCCTCATACCTGAAATGTGCATACAAAGGAGCACAAAACTAAAATATAGTCAGTGATAAAAGCAATTACTTAAAAAAAGAAATGGACTTTGTTCCAGTTTCTTAAGTCCTTAGCTGGCTCAACATAGATAAAGTAGCTATGAAAGAACCAGTAAAATTTAGCCGGCATTTTATTTTGTGAAGAACACTGGGAAGTTGGCAAGAGGTAAGATTTTGCAGTGAAATAGGGAGGTGAACAAGTTGTAAATGACTCTAATATCTTCCAGATGGCATATTTTACTTGTGAACTGAGTTTAGAGTAATTAGAGGCATGTGAATTTCCTATAAATACTAAACTTCACCAGTTTGACACTAGAAAGCTCCATCGTCTCTGAAGCCTTTCAACTCCTAAGTGTTTCTTTTTCCCCACTTAAAGTGGAAGTCATGGATTTGTAAATTTGTCTTATTTGACAGACAGAAACCTTTTTCTGTGAAAATACAGCATTTTCCTATGCCAGAAAGTTATGAACTGAAGTTCCTCACTGAAGAGGTTTAAAATTGAATGTTTCTTCCCAGAAGACATTTTCATTTTTATATACTAGAATCATTATATTATAATTTATTACAGTGTGTGACAAGCAATGAAATCAGTGGAGTTTGCCCTAACTTCAAGATCAGATCATTTCATTGGTAAAATGATTTTTGCAGATAGACATGCTGAAGACCTTAGCAGATGAATTTTGCTCTTACTTCCCCTAGGACTCTGCAAAACTGAAATGGTAAAACCTGGTCCACAGCCTCCGATTCTGTGTGACATTGTTACATTCATTCCTGGACTGAATCCTGGTGTTCACATTTCTGTTGAAGAATTTTCCAGGTTTTATTTGGTGTAAATAGAATAGAACTAAATAAATATAAGGAAAAATATTCTGTCACCACTTCCACCCCCTTTAACCATACATCAGTGTAAACTGGCTTAGATCCATGGACATAAAGGGGCTAATCTCATTTGCAGCAGCTGAAGATCTCTCTGCTGTTCTCAGTGGAGCAGTATAGATAAAAGTACAGATATAATCTTGCTTATTTAGTTCAGATCTTTGGTTCTGCCAGTCCCAGGTATTCAAAACACATGAGCCAAACAACCAGAAGCATGTGATAAGATGAAGGATAATCGGATTTTAAAATAGTAGTGATTATTTTTATTACTTCTGGGTTTTCAACTTTTATTGGTTAAGGTATGTTGTATATCAGATTCCCCGGCCCTGCAGAGAATTAAAAGCTTGATTTTAACATAAAAGGTCAAATCCCAAAGCATTAGATGATTCCAGAAACCAGCGTAATAACAAAACCATTGCTAGCATTAGTTGTAATCAAACTGTTACAGTGGGTAACTGTAGATCTTCATTGATGTCTTTGTTACATCTTTTCTCTTTTTCTCTACAGCATTGTCTCGCACTAAAATAGAACCTCACTAGTTCATTCTTAATGGGGACCCACTGTCAGTTAATGGCATTAGTAAATTACTGAACAGTGGCCAAATCCCAATGGCCTTATTCCCAGAAATCTCTTAGGTTGACAGGAGCTCAGCATGAGTAACTTCAGTGAGTTTTGGCCCTGGATGAAGACCATGAAAACAGCAGCTTAGAGAAGACCAACTGAAACAAAAGCCTCCCAGATTGACAAGGATTTCAGTAAATTACAAATCATTAACTGATTACAAATTGCTAATTTAAATATCCAGCACTTCAGAGAACTGTGTGATTCAGATGATATACTGTTTCCCTCAGGGTGCTCCATCCACACTGTGAATCCTGCAAAGCCAGAACCAGCTTAAAAGATTCCTGCCATGGGAGCTCGCTCCCAACTCCCCTGTTTGCACAGTGTGCGTGGCCTGGCTGGTGCTAATTCAACTGTGTGTGTGTTCCCACTCTGAGAAATGATCTCCTGGGGTTTCAAATAGATTTAAGAAAGAAAGCAAGAAAAACAGAATGGTCATTTCACTCATTCTGCCAAAGACATGTCCACATCAACAGCTGACTTGGCAGGATGGAGGAAGACTTCTGTTGGGAAGTCTTCTTGCAGTGGGAGTTACCTCCCCTCTGGGTGGACACTGCCACCGAGAGTCCAAGCCACCAGCAAAGGCTGCCTCTTCAGCACCCCCTCAGAGGTGTCACCTCACCAGGGTTGGGGACAGGAGCCCTGGAGAGCAGTCGGGCTGTGCGAAAGCTCTTATGTAGAACAACCTGACAGACGCTGAGGTTCCTGGCAGAAAAACAGCCTCTTTGGGGCTGTGCCTAATTTTTTTATTTTTAACAGCATGTGCTTCTTTTTCTTGTTGCTAATAAACTGGGATTAAGGTTGGTATCCCTTGAGTGCCTGCCGTTCTTAAGCTCTTAGCTCTGGGATACAGATTGCCTTGTGCCACAAGCACTGCAGTAAATCCCACACCGCTAACCTTCAGTCACTAATGGGGCACAAATCCACAGAGCAGAACCACTCGAAACTTGTTATTTAACTTTCCTCTTCCAATGCCTTCTGTTCAGCTAGGATGGAGAATTGTGAGGAATAAAAAAGTTTATTATAGAATAAAGGCAAAAGAAAGATATATTCTGGGAAACAAATTCTCATAACCAAGGATAGTCTGTCCAGCATGGATAATTTGAATCAGGGAGAGATTTAACAACTTGTTGAAAGGGGAATCAGAGAAAGAAAAGAAACAGAGAGGTGGAACATCTTTTCATTCTAACAGGTGAATAACCAAAATATTCATAACTGCCCTATAGGTGAATGTCATAGTAGGCTGCAGAAAAATACGGCATATTCAGATGTAAATTATAGTTGTATACACTTCACTGATTGCTTCATAACATAAATTTACATTTCAGCTGAGTTCTACGTAGGTCTTAGGAAGGATTTTTTTTTAGGCAAAAGGCATAAGCTTTTGCTGCCCTAATAATAGGAAAATGTGCAGAAGCATGTAGCTTGGCAGAGTGGCTGGCTGCAGCACTGGCAGGGCTTTCCAGCACTCTCACTTCCCTTCACGTTGTGCTGTGGTGCATTTCAGTGGTCGCCAGCATGTTCACAACTGAAAACAGACGTGAGCACTGTTATCACCTACTAGAAACTGGAAATGAAAAATCCACCAAAATCTGTATTCGGCAGCTGTTTATGTTTTTTTCATTGCCCATTGCTCATTTTTATAGGTATGGGTTGGCCTTTTCCTTGAACCTATAACTTACACTTTCAAAAGAAAAAAAAAAAAAAGAGCATGCTTTTTGCAATTCCTTCAAGAATTTGCAGAGGAATTCTAGATTCCCTCATCACTCCAGTGGGAATATGTCCCAGCCATTGTGTTGCTGAACCATGAAATTAGGACCGCCTAGTGAGAGCATGCCCAAGCACTGGCTGGGAGGAGTGGGGCAGCACAAGATCCCTACCCTGAGCTTCAGCAGGCTTCCCTCGAGAGACTACCCCAAACAAAACCGAGAGTTTTATTACAATGCTAACTGAAAGTGAACACAAGTGGGATATCTGGAGAGACCCAGGCAAGCAAAAGGGAATGCTTTTTGCATGCTGGCATAGCGGCTCCATGAGTAAACCCGCTGACAAGCCACTGGCGTGGGCACACCTTTCCTATTTTCACACATGAACTCATGTGCTAGTCTTTCACCTGAAACTCAGAGCAATGGTTAGCACCGTGTTTATATTTACATCTCCATGCCATAAACCCTAAAGGACTATAACATTACAAGAAATAATTGCCACACCATTGGCAGCAGTAACTGAGCGAAGAATTGCCAAGTGGGAAATCTGAATTTGCAAACTCAGTACTCTGGGCTGTGTGCCAAGGCTGTCTGGGCGCTGCAGAGGTGACACATTCAGGCTCCTCACAGGGAAGCCAATGTGCCAACTGCATCCCTGGCACAGCATCTTCTCCTGACATACTTATGGAGAAGAACTGCTACCAAGTCCAGAGGGAGATGCAAGCTGCTTTCTGAGCTTCCTTGGCAGAAACTCCACTTTCGAGTTGTGACTGTACTTTCCCCTATTTACAAGAACAGTTGTTTGTGATACACTACGGTCTCGTAGGATATTGAAAAGTGCAAAAATGACAGTAGGACTTCGGTTTCCAAGGATAAACTAGTAAAATCCAAAGTTAATTTCCCTATAACAAAAATACTCAGTTACTGCAGCCCAGATTTCAGATGTTGCTGCCAGTGTGGGAGAATTCAAACCCATTGTTCACCCATGGTGAAAGCCATGATCCCTAAAACATGAAGGTTGTAGGGACTATCTCTAGTGCTTCCCTTTTTCAAATCTTACTTCATACCTATTGTCTCACATCTAAACTCTTCTGTCTGTCAGTAATTTTTCAGAGCAATAGAAAAAAAAATCCTCCAATTTCTGCAGGCCTGCATGACCTATAACTTGCAAAATCCATTAGAAGATAGCCTTTTTGTAACCAAATTGTTTCATTTACAACTGCATAGCAGCCAGAAAGAGCACTGTAAATTACAGTTCTGTCACTATAAGGGACAATGGAAAGGTGTGGGCAGGCTATTGCTGTAGAGGAGGAAACCTGGGAGAGCAATAGAATTTAATTTGAATGTTTTTTGCCTAATATTATTTCATATAATAGCAAAGCTGGTACTTACTCATCGATGATTTTTTTAGTGGTATATGAAAGCTTTAGTAAGACTGTAGAAGATTGTTTATTCTTAAGGTGCAGCAGAAGAAAGATGCTGAATTCAAACCTTTTTTTTCTTTCTTTCTTTATACAAATAGTAAAGTCATGGAAAATTGGATTAACATTTATAGATAAAATTGTTCATAATATGTAACAATTCAGCAGTAGAGTTCTCAATATTAATTTGAAAAATCAGGTACTTTTGAGGCTTGAGCACTGAATGGCACCTGGGTAACTGATGAAGTAATGCTGTCAGAGAAGAGCAAAGAATGTCACTCAAAATCAGAAAGGGACTGACATATCTGAACCCCACTAATGTCAGAGGATGCAAAACACAAATAACTTTAAGCATCTGCTCTTGAGCTAGAAGAAAATTCTCTGCATCACAGTGTTTGGAATGCTGTGGTTTTGAGTGGTTACTCTTTCTCTTTAATAAGCAGTTAAGGATATGGAGAAAGGTTGTCTAGTTAAAAAGTCTTAACACTTATTATTCCTTAGGGTCTGAAAACCAGCATCCTACAGCCCTGAGTGCATCCAATAGGTATTCCAAGGAACTTAGAGCTGGTATTCTTAAGTATATTTCTAATGGGAAAAAAAAAAAAAACACTCTTTCTGAAGTCTTCTAATAACTCCTTTCACAACTTTCAGATCCTCCTATCCATCACAATGAAATTGTAGCAAGAACAGAGGTTTCATTAAAAAAAATGCAGGTTACTCAAAGAGTTTGTAAAATTCTCTCATAAATGAACATTTCCTCTTTGTATTTCCACCAATTTGAAATGGGACAGTGAAGCTAGCTGAGCAATTGCTACTAGAAAAATCAAATACATAGGGGGAAATGCAGTTAACACAATATTTCACATATGTTAATGCTTACAGTTCCATCAGTGTCAGCTTTATTTTCTACTTGATATACACCAAAGCTGGCACACAGTTTTAACTGATGAGGTAATGTCATTTTTAATTTAAGGAGCCTTAAGCTGGCCACTTTAACTAGTGATATCATCTTTGCAGTTGTCTCACGGGACTTCATGTAAACATAAGTAATATGCCCTGGACGGTTTGGAACAGGGTTGTTAAAAATGACATTGGTCATCACAAAGACATTCTTTTTCCTTTGATCTCTTTAAAAATGTCAGACACTTTATTTTACTGTCATTTTTAGCTCTTCCTTGTATATTAATATGTTCAGAACATTTCAGTGAACCTAATAGTAGAATAAAGGTCTAAACAAATTAATGGCTACATTTTAATGTCAGTTGTAGTAGGCTAATGAAAAGTAAATGAGATTGTCTGGCTAACAGCAACCTGTTAAGTAAAACGGCAGCATGCCTGAGATACAAAGAATTACAGGCAGAGAAAAGCCTTTCACTACAATCCAACAGAGACCAGACCAGAACCCAGCCTCCAAATGCCACCGCATTTTAGGAAAAGATTAAACCAATTCTTCAGACTGTGTCTGCCCCTCCTTCCCACCTAGGGTTAAGTGAAATCATCTGCTAATAAAACTTAAAACCCGACTTGTCTCCGCACCTGCAGCTCATGCCTCTCTGTGACCATGATGCTCATTTGTATTCTCCGCGCTGGCTCAGTGCACCAAGATGCCGGGCTCTCCCCAGCCCACTGAAATCCAATTTGTGAGACCCAGCCTCACGTATTGGCACTTCTGGTCACCCAGCTGAGGAACCCCAACATGACTGGTGCTCCCAGGCCTATCAGTATTGCGTATTATTGCTTTTTCTTATGAAGTCCTTGAGAATCTAGCAAGTAACAAGAGAAGGATTTAGCCCAGCCTGTTCAGTAATCATATGCTGAACAAGCATAAATATTGTAGCGTGCTCTTCTTGATTCAAATACCTAAGCAAAGGTGATTTGTAATGAAATAAGTTTTGTCTGAGAAAACTGAAGTGTTGATTGATGTGTGGATTTTGAGATTCAAAATTATTTGTCCAAAGAACGGGGAAAATAACAGATTTTTCTATCACTGAGCTGCAACATGGTGGAGTTTTGAAGAAAAACTAATGTTTATGGATTTATTTATTATTCTGTGGACATATGTTTGGAGGACAGCATATGGAAATCAAAGTATTGTTCATAAAGAGCTCCAGCCAAAAAGACATTTTTGAATTCATAACAGAACTTCACAGTTTGAAAAGAATGCTATGCATTATGTATTGATAACAACACTACACAGACAAAGAAACACAATTTAATAATACAGAATTGTGCTCATGAGATTTCCTTTTTTTTTTCTTGTTAATTGGTTACTTTAGCTGACATTGTCTGCAAGCATAATGGACACCATTCTTCCTAATAGTTCCATGTTGCCAGATGATGTCTACAGACATAATGTAGTCCATTTTAATTATTTCATTTTGCTTACATCTTTCAGCATAATGCATTTTCCAAGCAAGCTAGCATTTTTCTTGATTATCTATGTTGTGTTATGGTTTCTAAATTAATTAGGTCTCCTTCTTTCCTGGAAGTTAAAAGTTTCTTCCTTCCATTTATCTACCAGGTATGATTATGTTGAAGTGATTGATGGAGATAATGCTGAAGGACGCTTATGGGGAAAGTACTGTGGAAAAATTGCTCCCCCTCCTTTAGTGTCTTCAGGACCATATCTTTTCATTAAATTTGTTTCCGACTATGAAACACATGGAGCAGGATTTTCTATCCGTTATGAAGTTTTCAAAAGAGGTGAGAAACAATTTATTGTTATATAGCTGATCACTTTGTGATTTTTGCTTTCATCACAATTTTTAGGAATGGCAGGAATATGGGAAAATGCTTGAAAGAGAAAATTGTATTGCCCTTGTCATTGCAATGTGGAGCATGTATTCAATGGGTGTAAATCGTTATGAATCCAATGGTCAGCTGCATTTGAGGATTGACTCCTCTGGGTGTAATCTGATAGTCTTCATCAGCTGTTTGTTTGGATCTTCTTAAAACCATTAGCTTTCTTCTTTTTTTGTGATAATAATTGCTGTATGATTTACCATGTTACTGCCTTAACAGCACCTTCTGAGTCCCCGTCTTATTCTGGTTAGTGCTTTGCTCTGCATTCCCAATAGACAGCTGTGAGCTCAGAAAGGACCAGAGTACACATGGGCAGCAGATGATGTTGCTGTTCCTTTCACAAATCGTGTTTGGGAGGTAAGGGAGTGGGGAAGGTCACACAGTTCAGAAATTTGTCCTACTGGATGCCTGTGCAGGGAGCACAGATAGCGGTATAGGGTGCAAAAAAGGCCCAGAGAAACAGTCCAGGGTTAACCAGACCTATAGACAGTCTTTCTTTGATAATTCTCTGAATCAATAGCTAAAAGGACCATGAGATAATTTTTTGGCATATGCTTTCCCTATAGTTGGATGGAGATAAATAATTCATATATCCCATTCCTGAAGAATATAGGACCACAACCAGATAGTATACAAAAAGACAAGAAGCTTAAGACAAGGCAAAACCAGCCAACCAACCGACCAACCAACCAAAATTAAATACTGACTTCAACATCAATGATTTGAGTCATATTTACAAAAGCAGATCAAAACTCCAAATTTCCAATGCAAACCACTCCCAGACATTGCTATGTTTTAAGAACCAGTTCAAGTCCCTTTTACGTACCTAAATCAGAGCTGGATTTTCAGTTGTGTTCAGCACACGCACTTGGCGGTAGCCGTACTGTTAATGAGGAGAATCTCAGTAGTGGGGTCTCTCTTCAGTTGCACACTAGTGCTGCTCTGCACAGTGCTAATTGGGGCCACAGACCTCTTGTTCACCATCTTCCTTGTCTGTAAATCCACTCTGGGCTCCCAGAAATTCTTTTGCTGACCTTTAGGGTCAAATTTTTTGAAAGAGCTCTGCATCCAAATGACACCAAGCTTTCCTGAAAAATATCTCTATTTATTTTGATGTCTTTAGGAGGCTAAACTCTTGAAATTGTGTCCTGAAGTTTCTCAGTGCTTATATATATACAGTACCATCTTTCATAAAGACCAAGGCTGAAACATGAGAACAAGTGAAAGAATGACCCGTGAAACAATCTATTTTAGTAACTGAGTGTTTTCAAGAAGAAGAGCTTTTATTTATTTTCTAATAGTGTAGTGGCAAGTCAGAACTCTGACAGGAATGTTGTGCTTATTTCCTTGTGTGGTCATTTACATTTCTCAGTGATACACATTAAGCACGTTAAGTTGGCATTATGAATGTGATTTTACACACACGAAAGTCAGGAAACTCAAAATTATGGCTCCCAGAGCAACTTTAACTCTAGTTCATTCCGCATAAACTGTATATTAATGCAGAAAAGTTATCACCAGGTACAGCATTAGAAAAAGCTGTGTGTACACAAAGGGTACAAGTTATAGTTGCTGTGGGAACACATCCCGTTTTAACTTCTAAGTTAATGCATAGATGCTATTCCAAATTTGCATTTTAATTTCTGTACCAAATAAAGCTGACCAGTTTACCCTGTTATGCAGATGAAGCTCAGATGTGCACACCAGACTAGCATGCCCTGTTTTAGCATATTCACCACCTCACTTATCATTTCCCAGACATGAGAAGCATTAAAATGATCCCAATCCCAAGCTCCTGCGGCACTGAGACGAAGGCTGAGCTGCACTTCAGCACTCCTACATCCTAGGATGTGAAAGCGTCTTTAGTTTTAGAAGAAAAAAAAAAAATTTGCATTACCCTACCTGTGCCCTAAGCTGAATCCTGAACCTGATGCTCAAAGTTGCCACAAGTCATGGAAATTGTGAGGAGAGACCAGCACATGTGATAAATGATAAATGCATTAAGGTCTTTGAGAGTAGGGTCTGCCTTAACTTCTCATCCAGCTCCTCAGCCATCAAAGTACTGAAGGAGATGTTGAGTTCCAGAACAACATGAAATCCATATTGCCTAACATTTAGCTCACCTGAAATGTTCCTTGTTTTGGCTCTAGCAGCCAGCCTCCCATAGGATGGGTAAGTGGCCTACTGACTAGAAGAGGATCAAGATAGTTCACGTCCAGCATTCCTAACCTTAGTTTATGGTGTAAATTGAAAGAAAAGTCAGTGTCAACCAAGAAGGCAAATGATCTTCTGGCTCAGTGACACCTATAGAGAGCAAATGAAATGATCCCTTTCTCTTTCTTTGCTCTCTCTTTTGTCTCCTCTCCCTTCCCTTCAGCTCATCCCTTTTACTATGTTGCATGCACACACACACATGTAATCTCCCTGCCTCAAAAGTATCTATTTTGTTAGGTCTCTGCAAGAGCTTTTTCTGCCAGTTTCACATGAAGACTGCTTCAAGGAGCTCATCGTAGCCTCAGTGTTGATTTAATTCCTGAGGTTTCTTCACAGTGTCAATAAAGGGTCAAAATCTGTGGAGGGCATTTTAGTGAGGCAGCTCTTCTGAAAACAGTTTTTTGTTTCTTGCACCAGATTGGCTTGAACATGTTTAAAACAACGCAAGCTGGTATTGAGATGCCATTGGTGAGTGTAAGGAGCCTGATGATCACACACTCACAGAGCCAGGATTTGGCTGTATTTAATAAAGCAATAATGGTCCTGGCTTACATTTTATATTGCATCTTTTATAGGATTCCAAGAGGAGTACAGAGCACTTTATGCTATGAATGGCACACTCCAAAGGTATTTTATCCTGGAACAGGAGCTACTGGTGGGAGTGAGGAGCAACAACTAGGATATAACCCTCCCATACATGACAAGGAGACAAGAGAATGACAGGGAGAGAAGAGAAATATCTGGCTAATGTGTACGGGGGTGATATAATTATAGGCAAAATGTAGTTTCCCAAATTGGAATGGGTCAGGTTACATGAGCATTAATATCTACATCTTCCAAAATATGCCATGAAGTGTTCTGAATATTGATGTGATAGCTCAAGCATTTCCCGTCAGTGTCTGTTGAAGGACAAAAATACCTGAACTGACTAAATGCATTCAGCCCTCTCTCTTGCATGCTGAATTTACTTGGGAGGTGGCCAAATCTGTGGGGGGTAATATGTTTGGCACATTCACAAGGAAAACATTTTCTATGGTGAAATAAGAGTATTCATATATGCAACAAGCCAGACTGTTTTCCTTCAATGATCTGTGTTAAGCATTGGAAATCCTCTAAGGCTCCTGACTACAGTCTCTAAGGAAGCTGGGCATCCTCATCCACACTGAAAGCTCACACACACTTATTCCCCAGCACAGACCTGTTCCAACCAAACTCGGTTGCCTGTGTCCTTCTTTTACTCCATGTCAGAAGAGCTTCATCTGAGTCATCCTACCCAAACTCCCCAGGTCAGCTGCCATCCACAGATGTCCCAAACCCTGTAAATCACTTTCCATTAAACTGGGAGTGTCAAAAGTCAGAGAGGGGGGTACCTGAGTTGACCCCATGGGAAGATGTGTGGGCAGTGCCTGCGGCTTATTGCAAGCACACCTGCAGATGTGGGATCCACAGAGAGGATTCCCGAGGGACCTAAATAAAGGAGAAACATGATCTGTCAACAAGAGATGGACTCATTTTAGTCCCTTGTATTCGCAAAGGCAAGTCCAGTGACCTGGCCTCGCATCTGCAGCGCCACTTTCCTGCTCTACCAAGAGCAGTGTTGGGAGCATCACTTTATGCCATGGTGGGGACATTGGGGAAACCAATGTGTCAACATTGACATTAGGTGACTTCTAGCAACACCGCCTGTAATCACACAGTTTATCATGCCTGCACTAACAGCAACATTTTACTAGTGCACCTGTGTCAACACCACTCAGAATGAGTCACTCACCCTTGGTACATGTACGAATTACCTTTCACATTTAGTTTGTCAAGGAGGCATAGGTCACATCTGGCAGAGTTACTGAGTCAGTGCTCCAGGAATCTGAAACCACTACTCCCTCTACTGAATTCACTCACCCGCTTTTGGAAAAAAAAAAATCTATTTCACCAATAAAAGCCTGTCAGGCATAAGATTTAAAGATTTGAGCTTGAAGGGGCTATAATTATTTCTCTAGGGCTCTGTCGAGATTTCTGCAGCTTACACTTTCATTGTTCCCACATGACTTTGTATTTGTCATATTTTTTTCCAGAGCTGGTACAAGTTTTCATATTGTTCCATACAAATTGAAAATTGGAGATCAGACAGTGTATGTGAATTGTGCTTTAAAACCTGACTATCAGTAATACAAACAAGCTGGCTGAATGATTAATACAGTGATTAAAATGAGGTGTTTCATTGAAAAGCCACCTTTGCTGCTGGAGAGACAATACAGCCTAATTTGTTTTCCAGCTAACTACTTTGCTTAGTAGCATAGTGTTAACCCAGGTGATTTTTTCTCTCTCTTGCAGGCCCTGAATGCTCCAGAAACTTTACTTCATCAAGTGGAGTGATAAAGTCCCCTGGATTCCCTGAAAAATATCCCAATAGCCTTGAATGCACTTATATTATCTTTGCACCAAAGATGTCAGAGATTATACTGGAATTTGAAAGCTTTGAACTAGAACCTGATTCAAATACCCCAGGGGGAGCGTTCTGTCGCTATGACCGATTGGAAATCTGGGACGGATTCCCTGATGGTAAGAGAAAAATGGACTGTGATACACATAACCATTACTCCACAGTGTGCTGCAGAAGGCATATTCTCATTTTTTTAAATGCCAGAGTAGAAAGGTCCTTGTTTGATTTATATGAAATGAGTTGAATTAAAGAGAAATGGGGAAAACGCTCTGTAAATTCATTCAGTAAAGCATATCACAGTGTGAAGTACTTTTTTTATGAAATATATGTACTTTTGAACAGTTGGCTTGGGAAAAAAATGCATTTTTAGAGGGAATATGTGATGGACTTCCTACACTAAAATATGAAACCCTATAACGAGTCTCAAGCTTTCACAGATAAAACACAAGGATTTTTCAAGTAATATCCAAAAACTTGCACAAATTGGAGTTCAGGTACTAACTCTCCAGCCTGAGGAGGAACCAGGTTTCAGAACTGCTGTCCAAGCAGAGAATTTCTTTGCCAGAGCAAATGTGGTATCCATAGTAACACTCACTGAACAGTTCCCTAGGTCAATGGGCAGTCCCATTGCCATTCAGGTGGCATTGGTGATCAGGCACCACAGGGTTCCTCTCCCACAGTGCTCTCTCTTCCAGCAGCATAAACAAATCCAAAGGCTTTATCTTACTTTGCTAATTTATAATCTCCGATTAGCTGGGCACACGTGCCAAGGTGGGTGTGTTGGTGCCTGTCTGGAACGTACTTCTCTGACATCTGAATAATTTTCCACTTAGTTGTTGACCACACTTGACTTTGTGTAATTCAGTAAGTGCCTAACTAGATATTAGCTAACTCTATGGAGCCAATGAGCCCTCATTTCACCCCACATCAAATCTCACATCCCTTTTTTACACTGAGACTGGTAAACAAATTAGCTGTGTGACTTCTTTATTTTTTCATCTAAGTAAATTGTCCCACAATAGCTAAGTCCCCTCTAGGTAGGGCAACCATGGACTCAGCTCATTCGGCTGCAGCCTGAAAGGGGCTGCTCAAGCTGAGTACTTAACCTTTAGGATGCCCAACCACCCATACAAATTGTGCAAACCTCTATGTAAAACTTTTTGTGATGCCTTTTTCACTATTTCCATGTATGGTGCAGACTGATAAAGAGAAGCATCATGTAGCTGCCTTTTTTCTTCTTTCTTTTGTAACTTGTTGCAAAATTCATTGACTGATGAAAATTCATGATTGATGTTGTTTTGTTGGGTGCTAATTACAGATATTTCAGTTTTTCCCTGGTGTGCTAACCCATATTAATAGATATTTTCTGGCAGTTTCTGCAAACTGCTAATGCTACATCAATATTTCATTTAAATGAAAACATGAATTCAGGAACATATTTTAATAACACATCTAAACTTGCCTGCTTTCCTAGATAAATCCCCAATATCATTTTAACTAAAGTATTTATTGATGCTGTGGTAAATAGGTACGTGCTTTTTAACATATATTTGTTCTTCCTTTTTGTTTTATGCTTAATGGTTTTATCATGGCTCTTTTCAATCCACTCCAATAAACAGCAAAGAAAGAGCCATAACAGTAACTGAAAGACTACTTAGTATTTAATGCCTCAGTTAGGAAAACAGTATTCTAACAACACAATAATGATGTCTGGAACATTTAATAATAGCTTTATTTGTATATAGGCCAAATCTTTTCAAGCTAAATTCCTGTAGAACTTGGATTTCAACTGACTTGTGAAAAGATGATCCAATCAATCAATTTATGTGTAATATTACCAAAAAGAAATGCATTATTGTTAGTGTCAGAGGGTTTCAAAGTGGTAATTTCCTGGTTCAAGAAAGTGACTGAGCCATACTGAAGAGCAATTAACAACAGGCATTATCTGCCTTCCAATTCCCTCACAAACAGTCTAAATCCAAAATGCTCCTGACATCCAATAATGGTGTTTACATGTTTGTAAATATTCAGCTGAATTTGTAGACTAGAAAGAAATGTTTCCTTAGATACAAACTATTGGAGCTTGTAGTGGTTGTAGGGAAGCATTTCCTACATCGTTTCACTGTGGGATGCTCTTTAGCCAACAGTCAGGCTTTCTTGTTTAACTTAACAAAGGCAGAGAGGATGCGATTGCTTCTGTATACATGCATCACAGGATGAATACTTGAGAGGGAGAACTATTTCAGCCAAAGAGCAAAGATGACACAGGAAACTGCTGGTATGATCTGGCAATAGACTGAAGATAGGGGTGGGAGGGAAGAGAGGCAACATAAATCTAATTTGCGTCTACATGGAAGTAGTACATTTCTGAAAAATATTCAATAATGTGGTTCCCTTTGAGCAAGGGAGGCTCCTCCAGGATGAGTCTTTGTTCCTGTTTCCCTATAGTCCATGAAACAACATGTTGAGGATACGTTTTGAAGCACCAGGCTTGAGTCTCTGGTTGTGTGTACTGCTTAATCATTGGCATGCACCCTTGCACAGTTTTAGCCCACATCAGCTTACACTTCCCCACGTAATTCCCAAGCATGGTCTGGAGGGCAGCAGGAGCTGGGGGCTGTTCCCAGCAGGCATGCTGGTTATGGCCATCCTGCTTCAAAAGGAAGAGCCATATGGGAGCGAGCTGTGTCACACTGCTAGTCTGGTCCCAGGAACAGTCCCTGGCCACTGACCGCAGGTCCAGAGGATGCTCCCTGGCCAGCTTTATTTCCTCATGTGGACATAGACATAAAGAAGGAAGCTATTTCACTTTGCTATACTACATTACTGCTCACATGCCCAGTTGAGGTAGAGGTTAAAGCCCCCATTGCACTACACTTATATAAACACAGAGTAGAAGGATGTCTAGCTCTAATAATGGGGCAGACAGCTGGCCTTAGAGGAAAGCAATGTACAAGGAGTTTAACACTTTGTTTTGTTTTACTATAAACTTTTATTCTAAAAATGTTTGGGAAAAAATGTATGTCCTTCAGTTCAAGTTCCCTGATCCAAGCAACACAGCTCTGGTTTGCAGAGATTATGATTCTTCTTGTTGTTGTTTCTTTCTTTTTTTTTT
This sequence comes from Cygnus atratus, assembly GCF_013377495.2. NCBI lineage: Eukaryota > Metazoa > Chordata > Aves > Anseriformes > Anatidae > Cygnus > Cygnus atratus. The sequence goes on from NC_066363.1 coordinate 15,258,082, forward strand.
TTTTAACAATATGACACAGAGAACAGTTTGGTGGAAAGTAGTCATAACTGTAACCAGTGCAGAATGAGGTGGGCAGTCTGCTGAACATGGTGCTCTCCCCTAACTCTGGAAAGCAGGCATCAATGTTTGAGCCAGGTACTGCCAGTCCCTGAGCAGAGAACACCACCCCTGCACCAGTCTCCTTCCCCCCAGAAAAAAAAAAAAAAAAAGAGAGAGAGAGAGAAATTTTCTCTTAAATAAAAAATAACAATGATATTTAAAAGGATATTTTTTGTTCAGAAAATTCACCAGCAACCATAATGATCATTCATGAAGAAGTTAATTCTGAAATCTCTGTCATGTTCGTGAAGTCCTCAGCCTTCCTGGTCATCCTTTTAGTTGGTTGAATCTGGCAGGTGCTGAGTACTTGCATCTTGATTCTGCAAAACAAGTGCTTATCTTTGGAACACACGAGCGGTTAGACTCACTTCAAAAGGAATTCACAGAGGACACTTACAGGTCTGAAGTTAAGCACTAGTGTAAGTGTTTTGTTGGTTCAGGATGGGAATGGTAGGCATTCAGGAATGCCTTAATCCTGGTATTTTGTTTCTACATAACTGTATGCCACGGGAACCCTTTGGTCTATTCTTTAAAAGAAAGCAAAAAGTGAAACACTGTTGGAGAGTATTTGGGAATTACATGTGCATTTTGCAAATATTGTGCAGAAAAGGGATAGTGGTTTGAAGACCGTAACAGGTAGAGCAGGAGCAGGAGAGAGTAGATCACAGAATAGAAATGTATGATTTTGAATAAATAAACTAGACACCAAAAATGTCTTTGCCCAAAGCACAAATACACCTCAGCGAGCCTTGGCCAAGAACAGTCCATTGATGACTTTGAAGAAAAATAGCCCACTCAAAACCAGGACTAGCTTAAGTGATGAATTGCACATATTCATCATGCAGCTCTCTTTGAAACACTATAGACTGTCTACTAGGGCTCAAAAGTAATTTAAAGAAGTTTACATACGGTTTGAGAACCACAGGCTAAGCATTGCTGCTTCGGTCAATACCACAAGAGCTTCCACTGAATTACAGAGCAAAACAGGAGACTTTACTGCAGTTGTTAACGTCAGTGCAAATGAAGGTTGCTATTAATCTGGATGTTTTCCTCCTCTATTGTGGTTGCTTTCTACACTCTTGTGAGAAACCATTACGATATAAGTGTATGTAAGCTCAGTGTGACTAGTGGACTGCGAGAACAGGATTAATTTTTCAATTCTTTTCTTTTTAGCATCCTAAATAGTGTGCAAATGTTTTGCCAATAACAATCACACTGCTGTGAAAATACTGTTCACAGCACACCAGCACACTTATAAAGGCCAAGTTTAAAATTCAGTAAAATGGCTAGTTAACCGAACATTTCTTCTAATATTTTAGAATTTTTTTCTAATATTCTAAAAATATAGAATATTAAGCATATTCTAATATTCTAATAAAATATAGTATTTTTCATTGCTTTTTTTTTAATTATTACTGTATTCCAAAAGCTCAGATTTCAACCAAAAGAACAAATACATATTTCAACAAGTCTCAAAATTAGCTGATACTTACAGTCTTTGAAGGCTAGAAGGGCAAACAGCAGATTTGGAATTAATTTCACCTTTTATGCTGTCAGTTGTATGAAGCAAAAGAAAAGAAGAATAAGTAGGGACGATGTTTCTATTTAGCCTTAAGCTGTCAGCCATATTCTATACAGATGATAACTCAGATCCTGTAAACCTTCACACATATTTACTAAGAATAACCAAGGATTTATTCAAGCACTAAAATTAGACTCTGCATTTTGGGGAAAGCTTGCAAAACAGCCCTCTCAGTTATTCCTCCATCATTTAATCTGAAAGTAGCTGTTTCTACTACAACATACCATGCCAGTGGAGAGAGGAGCCAAAGTCTTAGGAATAGCTAAAGCATGTGCAGTCAAGTGAAGTAGCAGGCTCACAAAAATGCCTCTGTTCTGCAGGTAATGTAGAAGTGACCTTGAGTGAGGATATCTCCAAGTGGCTTATATTTGGAGTAAGCCTTCCTGTGGGATGCCAGCAAAGTGACATGATGGTCTACAGGCAGAGCCTGCAAAGAGCTTTCTGGGCCTAATGACTTTTCAGCACCTGCTAGCCTAAAATTCCCATCTGGGGCTATATCTGGTCTATTATGAAAGCTCATTTCAGGTCATAAAGAAGAGTCAGGAAAAAGGAAAAATGCAGGAAAAAAGAAGAATTTTAGTTGTGTTAGCTATTTATATAAGAAAAGTAAGAATCTCTATTTGATCCAGTTCTGCTTAGATCAATACCATATTAGCTCAGACGAGTAAGGTTTACATGTTGTGCAAAAAAATTCAATACCTTTTTCTGTCATGTTCTGCAAGTTTTTGGCTCCCGCATCTACACAGCTAGCAAAGGGAATAGTACTGTGATAGCAGTGCCAATCTGCAGAAGACTGAAATGCAGAAACATTAAATGTGTCTTAAAAATTATAAACCAGTGAGTCATGGGGAATCTTAAAGCCTGTCTGCTTTAAACAAAGTTCTCTTCTGTTTGTCATTTGAAAGAGGCTTCCCTGCAGGAAATGGGAGGAAGGAGGCTCAGAATGTCCTAACATGATGGCCTTATACTCCCTGTTTTCTTGCAGTTCAGAGCAAGATCAGCGACTGTAATGTCAAAAGACCATCATGTGAAAGAGCAGGATCAGAGCTGTTTACACATACAGAATTATATATATGTACCAGAACTGCAGCAATTGGATCCTGAAGTGGGGTATTATTTTGTTTTAAAAAGGCTAGTAATGATAACAGTCAAAACAACTACTTTCTTGCTACAGATAATAAAACTATAAAGCTTTAATAATTTCTAGAATGAAAAAGAATCCAACTCATATGCTCTGTAGGGTGTTCCACACTGTCAATACCACATTGAACAACCCTGGTGAAAAAGGCTGGACTGGCAGGTACTATAAATGCCCTGAGATTGCCAAAGTAACTGAAGACTAACTCTGGCCAGAATATGGTTTGAAAAATAGATGCTGGCAGGAAAAGCTATATCATCTGAGCTCTCTCTTTCTGGCAACTCGAAGGCCTTACAGAAATGTGTAGCTTACATAATGAAGTTATTCCAAGCTGGAACTGTTTTACATGTTGGAAAATGCCAACAAATGACTACAAAATGATGTTAGCTGTGGATTTTCTTTGAACTGTGAATAATTAGGATATATAAACATTTTATATTTTAAACTGAAAGTTAAATGGAGTTCCTAGAGATATGACAAGGTGTTAATTTAAGCCTGGAAACCAGTGGTGTAAGCATTAGAATGACGTTCTCTGATTAGTTTTATGATTGACTCCATGCATGGTGTTTTAGCATTATCTGTTCCTATTGTTTGTAAGCACAGATGTATCACTACTCAACAGCCTAGAGACCTATCTGTAGGGAATGCTCAAGTGCAAGAAGGCCACATATGTTAGTTGTGATTTGAGTAGCTTAATTAAGGGAAAAGATTATCTCACTGCACAGGAAATCCAGAAAAATATCAGGAACCAGTTTATACATTATTAACACTGAGAGAAATCATGTATATGTGCATGTGTGCTTGTTCTGTGACATGGAGATATACTTAAGAAAGCCTTGCACTTTTGAACGGATTAATATTTTCCTCTTGAATTCTTTTACAATATTCTTTAATATTGAGCATATGGGTGAACAATCCATGAGGATGTCCTGAAAGTCTAAATAGGAGGGAAAAAAAGATAATCTGGTCATTGCCTCAATACAAGAGCATTTTTATTTTTTTTTCCAAATCTGCTATAAAATTAACAGATTGTCTGCAGCATTGGGCATAAATCCTGGAAAATGCTGTCTGAGCTTTTCCCAGAACTAAGGGTATTCAGCATCTTGTTGGCTGGGTGGGCAAATCAGGACATTCAGATGTCCTTGTCATAAATAGGTGCTTCAACCACACTTTGGAAAATACTTTTGCTGGTTTGTACATGTAATTTTGTGCATCATTGCCCTCTCTGTGCACTTTAAAGGACACGTTTTTGAAATCCTGGTTCTTTACGTTTTCAGAGGTTTTATGGAGTGTTATCTGGAACATTTTAGAAGTAAGATTACCGGGGCAGGGTAAGCAATTTATTGTTCATTGCTAAGTTATTGATGAGGCTGTGATTTTAAACCGTTGTAGAGGTTCACTTATTCCTGTTGAGGGAATCTCTTTGGGAAGCTATTGTTGTGTCATCTATTGTTGCAGCAGAAGTGGTAGTTTACTATTATATTCTGTCTTTTTGCAGTTGGCCCACACATAGGGCGCTATTGTGGGCAGAACAACCCAGGCCGCGTCCGCTCTTCAACAGGGATTCTTTCAATGGTATTTTACACCGACAGTGCAATAGCAAAAGAGGGATTCTCAGCAAACTACAGCGTGTCGCAGAGCAGTGTATCGGAAGGTCAGTATTTATCCATCCTGCAGAGCTTCTTGGAAAATATTCTCTGTTATGTCTTCTTGCACACCAGGTGTTGCATTAAACTTTAAAGAAACCTTAAATAAATAAGATGGCGGGGGAGGGTTGGTTCTGTTTTTCTTTCCCTTTTTTTTTTTTTTTTTTAAGTACAGCTACCCTTTGAAAAGCTATGTTTTCCTCACAGTTTTATTCCTCAGTATTGCCAGGAAGTTGGAAGAATTATCATGAAAAACTGTGCTGACCGAGGAAACACAGGAATGCAGAGCAATTGAACGGTTACATTAAAACAATGAAACATGAACAATGAATGCACTATCCAAAGCCTTCTTTTATTACATGGAAAAAGCTTTGATGATCGATTTCTTGAATAAAAAGAACCCATTTAATAATACGTGCTCTTGTTAAACCATTTCATAAGCTATCTAAGCTTTGTTCTCTGTCTGTTACTTTTCTCCCAGTTGCCTCATTTTCATGCTTACTCTTTGCACAGAGAATGAAACAAAGTGAGGGAGACACAGGAAAATAATGGGCTGTGTTACAACATGTCCTTGCAGATTTCCTTGCTTTGCTTGATGATAAAACATGCTTTAAATCAAACTCTCCTTTCTGTGACTGAGTTTTGAGTAGATTCGGAGTTGATGTAGCTGTTTAATCAAAGAAGGAACAAAGGAAAAATCAGTAAAATGAAATTATTCGTGTTTCTCCTCACCTCTCCTTTGTCCTTGCATCTTCATTAGCTTCCATGTAGATGCATAGCAAGGAGGAGGTAATGAGACATACCCCAGCTGGCATGGATGGGAAGAATCCATCAGACTGGACACCTGTTTTTTAGATCTTTTAATATGACTCCATGTCCTGGTTTCAGTTAGGACAGAGTTAATTTTCCTCCTAGTAGCTGGTAGGGTGCTATGTTTTGGATTAGGATGAGAAGAGCGCTGATAACATGCTGATGTTTTAATTGATGCAGAGCAGTGCTTACACCAAGCCAAGGACTTTTCAGCTTCTCGCTCTGTCCTGCTAGCGAGCAGGCTAGGGGTGCAGCAGGAGCTGGGAGGGGACAGACCCAGGACAGCTGACCCAAACTAGCCAAAGGGGTATTCCGTACCATCTGATGTCATGCTGAACAATATATAGGGGTGGCTAGCCGGGGTGGGGGGCCGGGCTGCTCAGGAATAGGCTGGGCATTGGTCAACGGGTGGTGAGCAATTGCATTGTGCATCACTTGTTTCGTACACATTATTAGTAGTAGTACTATTATCATCATCATCATCATCATTATTATTATTATTATTATTATTATTATTATTATTATTATTATTATTTTCCTGTCTTAATAAACTGTCTTTATCTCAACTCACAGGCTTCACTTTCCTGTTTCTTTCCCCCATCCCAGAGAGGGAGGGGGGAGGGTGAGCGAACAGCTGTGTGGTGTTTAGCTGCCGGCTGGGTTAAACCACAACACTCCAACCTACCATGACTTGTGCCCTCTGTAGTGGCTAATCCTCCTGATTCCAAGCAGAAGTTGATTTACTTGAAGTCTTACCCTAAAGTACTTCAGTTTCAGTACTTCACCCAAGACCCCTACTACACTGAAGCAGCAGGGAAATGGGGAAATGGGTGGTACACCACAGGAAATGCAGTTTTTTCAGCAAGCTTGATAATTCAGTTATGGAGCACCTTAACTACAAATTCGTCTCCAAGGCTAAGTCAATTTTCACTTTCACACTTTACAGAATGCTTTCTACTCTCCTCCTCTTCAGGTCCAATGCACAGAAGCAGTAAGCTGTAGCTCTCAAAGCTCAAGATTGCATTTGCTCAACAGATGAGGTGAATCAGAGGCAGCAACGGAGCAGGCTTCCCATAGTAACATGGAAATAGTAGTCCTGACCTTAGTACTGAATCCAGACAGCATTCTCTAGTAGGGGGTCTTGAAAACTTTGACTAAGCACCCACCCCTCTGTTAGAGACACAGCTACTTCTCTCAGATCCAGACAAGGTGTGCGAAGAACAACTATGTACCCAAATGTCAGGGCCTCTACTTCACACACTGGCATTTTGTCTTAAGCTACCAGTAAAGGAATGATTTATACTAATATATGGTGAAGTTCCCAAACTGAAGTGTAGGCACATGTTCTGCCCTTGCAATGCAGGTGGTAAACCCCTGGCAGAGGTCCACAAGCAGCTGTTTCTGAGGATCCATCTAAGGCCACTGGCTTCTATTGCTTCAGTAGTAATATCTTTTTAAAGAGTGAGAAAAGAATTCAGACTCCGTGCCCTATCAGCCTTTGAACTCACTATATTGACTGGATTGTCAATTGACTCTAAATTATCTAGGTAATTTTTGTGTCAACAGAAAGAGATTGGAGGGAGATGGTCAACTCATTTAAAATACAGCACATTACAGAAGAGGTGGTAATTCCCTTGTGTCAATACTCTTCTGACCTGGATTCAAATTTAGTTGATCTGTTTCTTTTCAGTGTCCAGGACCTAAAAAGAATAGCTTGAATTTTGATAATATTTTTAAACCATTTTACACTTTTTGTACTGGAGTAAATAGTTCTAAAATAAAATTGTTTTGTACAGTCATATGGTTTGTCTTTCCTGGCTTTGTGTATAATTATGAGTTGAACATACATTGTTTTATATTATGAATCTACAGAAGTGAGTGTGCTACCCTAGAAAAGAGAATTCTATTGTCCTGTATTGAAATGGCAACAATGTTGGGCTAAAAATATTTGTATAGCATTATTATTGCAGGAATTGCCATGGCAACTTGAATGACAGTATTAAGAATGACACTATAAGCCCCATACTGCCTCACTTAAAGTTGCTAAAGAATTCAAAGTCACATAAAAATAAATTCTTTAGATATTCATATTCAAAGCAGGAAAATGTTCTCATTATTCAAAGTCTATATCAAAAAGCTGACCATAGTAATGATGGTAATTTATTTTTCTTCAGATTTCCAGTGCATGGAACCACTAGGTATGGAGTCAGGAGAAATTCACTCTGATCAAATCACTGTCTCCTCCCAGTACAGTGCTATCTGGTCTTCAGAAAGGTCTCGGCTAAATTACCCTGAAAATGGATGGACCCCAGGGGAAGATTCTACCAGGGAATGGATACAGGTAAAAAGATAATACTTTAAGGATATTATTAATAATACTCTGTGGAATTTTATTGAACGTGGAGAATGCAAAAGAAGGAGCAAAATAATACAGTAAAGTACTTCTACATAATCTAAGAATCGTTGCAAGTGAATAGCTCACATTCCTTATTAGACACACACAAAAAGACTTACTCCCAAAGGTATAAAAAAAAGGAAAGGTCAGGAAGATTAATTCTTCTGCTTCCTACGTCTATTGTTTTTTCAGTATTCTGGGCACAAATAACAGAGATTTTGGTTTAGTGGAAAAGTCAATATTAGCTTAACATGCACTTAAAGTGGAATGTCCCAGTAAACTGAGCATGTGCTATGTCTCAAGCTGATTATAGTTAAGCATTAATACAGGGCGGTGTTTTCATGCACTCAGATTTCACCTCAGAAGACCTAAATCCCTTCTAGAATATCTCACATATGAGATGAGTTTACCTGTCCCTGTACAGTGGCTATTCTTCCACGTCCTTAAACACAGCTTTTTTAGCAAGACTGGACACTTGGGCTTTGAAGTGATAGTGCAGGAGTAATCCTGCAAACATGTGCCCCCATGAAGGGACTTCTTGGGTTCAGCAGGTCTGCTCAAGCTTGTTGCTTGCTAATTGTAACAAGCTCCAAGGCATTATGGTGCATGATTCCTGAACAGGATAAAATTGCTTCTATGAATTACTGTATGCAAATAGCAATCTATAGTAACAGGCCAGTATTAATTTCATTAGGTGAAAAACACTGATTTATCTTGATTATGTGGGTTGACTTACACTTATTGTTGTATTCTAGTTTCTATTTCTTTTGGCAAAAGAAAATAAGAGAAGGACTTGAGCATATTAGACCAATATTAGTGATATTGACAGTTTGTTCATGTATGTGAAACTTTCTTCCTGCTCCTGTTGTTTTCTGTAGGAAATTACTAACTGACATATAAAAACAATGCCTCGTTAGCCATCAATAAGAATGTTCACATTGGTTTTTCCTGTGAGGTTTGCTGTCTGCAAGAAAGCTTAAAAACATGTTGAGTAGCAGTTAGTAAAGAGAAGAAAGAGGGGGAAATCTTTCATTTCTGATCCTTGGCACACAATGGGACTCTCAGGTGTCCTGTTTAGGAGCCCTTACATGTCCTGAGCTCTTGGCAACTTGGTAATTGTGTATGATGGACCTAATCAGGCTACAGAGTGGCAAAAAATTCTGTTGATCCTTTTTCCTTACTTCGGAATAAAAGTTAAAATCTCCCCAGCCTTATCTAAGTGCTAGGCTTGTTATTAATCATTGCCACTTGAAATCTGTGGAATGCATGTAGAAAAAGGGTGGAATGCAGCAGAATCAAAGTCCATGTGTTTCATATGGTCAGAAGGCTGGCACTTTTTCTTTATTTCCTTCTTTTCTGCTGTCACTTATGCATTTATGACTGGATAATCAAAACAAGAGAACTAGTCAAATCTCATTCATGTGTTCTATGTGCTTATTAACTTTATTAAGTTATGATGACTACATACGTATATATATAGCTTAATCCTTTCACTTAGAACTAGATCTTTCTGAGAAAAAGTTTCAAAGGCCTTTTTTAACCATTAACTTTTTTAATAACAAACACATAACAGAATCCAAGCTACTCTGCGGTTTAGGCTTAAAACATCTGAGAGTACCTCAAGCCTCCTGCCCAGGAATTTCTCAGCCTCCTTTGTGTTCTGCCATAAACCAGGGTGCTCAGTGGCTGAAACAACTACCAAGCAAAACATTGAGCAGCTTTACGGTGCCTCCAGGTACCCCATCAGCCAAGAAGTTGGAGGTTTATTGTATGCTACCCTGCTCATGCCACAGCTCTCACCTACTTCACCCAGTCCCTGGTTTGGAAAAGGTAGCATGTACCATTTCCCTGAGTATTCTAACACTAGGACATCTCCTCCACTGCCCAGAAGCCATGCTGGGGGGACAAGCACCCCAGAGGCAGACTTCGCACCAGAGAAACTAAGCTATAGCAGCCTCCACTGCAGAGCTGGGTCTTGTTTGCAAGACTGAGCCTACAAAATCCTGCTTGAAGATTAATTGCATTGTATATGCGTGCTTTACACGCGTTGCAGAAGAACTGTTAATCATACCTACCATTAATCCTGTGTAGCATCTCATCTTATCACTCATCATCTGTGTAGCAGAAGTAACCACACTGATAAGCTAGTCTGGGGACTTGCCATTCCCTGGCTTTTCACAAGGTACAACAGCCTAACTCCTCTCTTGTTCCATTTGTGTGATGAGAATATGAATTATTATAATTAATTATTATAGTTTTATTCAACAACCATACTACTAATTCAAGACTCCAAACGTGCTTTAGGTACTTCCCCGTTAAAGTTAACTGACAATCTTGAGATGGGTGCTAAGCACTTCAGATCACCAGGTACCTCAGTAGCAGTGTCCTTGAGCACGTGAACCACCATCTTCTACAAAGGCTTGATGCCACTGGCAGTAAGCATGTGCTGTGGGTTTGTATCTGGATAAAGTATTGAAATCCCATGTTTTCTCTGTACAAATATCCCCAGGAACAGATGTTCATCTCCATAAGAGCTTACAGACAAACAACCAAGGACATGCAAATAATAAAATGCTCTGAAATTACCCGTTGAAAAAAATCGTAATATTTTCTAAAAGGAGGAAGGCACTTTTATATGAAGGACTGAGGTCACTTTGTTCTGTTTTGTTCTGTATGCTATTGTAAACTAGTCATTTGTGTGAAGTATATGCTTTTGTGCAGCACAACTTAAATAGTGTTTGTGGCACAGTGCAAGAGCTCTAGATATTATTCAGTAGCAAAAAGGAGGCTGAAGGATACAGCTGTGACGAACCTGGAACTTTTAAATTAAAAATTTCTGCCTATATGCCATTGTCTGAGAGACAGAGTTTTTATGTATATCATTATTCATTGATCATTCCACATTTTGCAGGTTTCCATACCTGCACACACACTGCAGCTGGTTAAGTAGCAATGTCTGCCTTTAAACTGCCAAGACACATATGCAACTAGGGCATATATTTGAGATATGTACAATTATACATGACCAAAACAGCTTGAAAATTCAGCTCCAAATACTAATTTTGTTAGTGTATTTTTTTTTTTTTGTATAGGGGAAATATTATAGGTCTCCTTTCCTTTCCTTTTAGCCCTCCCTTCAAGGTTAATGTTTTTGCTAAGACAAAAGAAACAGAAAACCTCAGTTACGTATCAGCAAAGGGAGATTGGTATCTACAGAGGACGTCTAGAGGGCATGCGATATGATTGTCTCCTTTGAGGTGTTGACGTCTTTTGGACCATTTCACTGAAAATAATTAGGAAAATAATGTTGTCTTGCTGTTAGCAACGGATTTACATGAATTCCATCTGTGGACATGAAATCCATTCTTTGGTGGAAAAACAGGGTTTCTCCTTTGTGTCTGACAAGGTACTAGCTCCTGGGTGCATCCAAATGCTGCCTGCCTGCCAGGCTCTGTGAAACGAAAGCTGCCTGTTCATTCCTTTCCTTACTTGTTTTGAAATAAATGCCAAAGCTTAGATTCAAAATATCAATAACATGCTCACACCATCAGTCTGCACAGTAACTTCTCCATTGTTTTTACCCTCAAATACGCTTTTTAAAATTACTCAACTGACTTGAGATTTGGAGTGACTCCATAATCAGAAACAGAGTCACTCCAGATTGAATTTCTTCTTTAAAATTGCATTAATAAAGTCTATGGACTTTCTAATATGTATGAAATAAAGATATGCACGAGGCAAGGGTTGCCAAAAATAAGCACGAAGTTAGTTTATTGTCATATGGGATGTTATTAGCTCCTCAAGCTTAAGCTAAATGTCCTTGTTTATTACACTTAGGTTTTCCACAGTCGGCTGCCCTTCAGTGTGAAATAGCATAATTTAAAATAAAAAAATAAAAACAGACTTTTAATTTAATCAAGAGCAGGGAACTGCCATTGCAGTGTAAGTCATTGTCCCTCATTAATGTATCCTTTCACAGGAAAAATAGTATAGTGTTTCCATTTCTGTAATCTGAACAACAAACATGTTAATAGGTATCAATTACCAGCCAGTTTCAGTACTTAGAACCAGTAAGAAGGCCAGTGCAAGGGTTCCACATCTGGTTTTAGTGAAACTGTTCCTGTCTGTGGTATTTAAAATTTAAAGAACTGCTGTTATTGTGCAATTGGGAATCCTAGGGGAGTACAATGTTAATGAAATCCATAATGTGCAGGGATTTTATGATTGCATTTTCAAGGCATTCCTTCAAAAGGGACGACTGATTTCTGCCATGGCAGCAGTAATTGCGTTTTTACAGAGTAGATTTAATGTTTGCATTTAAGAACAGCAGTCACGTTTACACGCATCTGAAAAAGTAACATGCGGAGTCTTCGCGTTTAGGAAACTTTTTGCAACTCACTTTTGAATCCCTTGAGCAGGAGCCATGGCTGACTGTGCATGGCAAGCCTTTGCTTTATCAGGTCACACCGATGAGAGGTGGCAGCGGCGCCCACAGGCAGGGATCCTTGTGGAGTGCCCGGCCAGAGAGTGCCTTAAGGCAGAGCCACTTGAGACCCACATACGTGTGGTTTTGAAGGGAAACTGATTGCCTATTACCAGGGTCACTGGGAACCTCTGCTGTCATCAATCCTCATAATGGTGTGGGTTTTCAAACCCGCAAGGAGCAACACCTTCTGGGTACTTTTACTGCAGAGTCTGTATGCTTTCAATCAAAACGTTTCTTCTAATGCATATAACACAAATCTTTATACTCCCACCAGGCTGGACGATAGTTCCTGTAACACTGAGCAAGACCTACAGCTTGCCCAGAAAAATAAATAAATAAATAAATAAAATAAAAAACAAAAAAGCATGTTTGTTAATAGTACAAGATCCTCAGTTTGTATTATGGCTGAGGTTCAACACAACCATAAATTATTCAGCTTTAAGAATCCTAGTATCAGAGTATCAGATCAAAACTTTGCAGCCATAAGACAAAAGGCATAAGACAGAAAGCATAATCTGGTATAAACACACTCTGCCAGTTCAAATTTGTTCAAAAAAGTTAACAGGGGGTTAACATAAATAGACATTATACTCTGGATTGGGTATTATCTGCCATTCTGCTGCTGACACAGGACCATACAGTAAGATGAACTCCATATTGTGTGTCCTGGCTAATATGACAGAAATGGCTCATTCAACCCAAATTTACACTGCTGGGTTTTCCAGCAGGGCACAGATCTGGAATGAAGTGAAAACAGGGTCAGAGGTCCACAGGGGAAGCAGGCCTGGTGTGCTGCCCCTGGCGTCCTCCTGCCCACCCGGCCCTCTCCCCACAGCCGTGCCTCTGGCACCCAGGGCTCTCACAGGGCAAACCTCTAGTCCAGCCGCCCCTGGGAATATCAGCTGACCTGGTGTAAAATTATCCCTCTGCATCCTGCGGCAGTTAGGGCTCTGGAGAAAGGCCAGGGAGAGGTAAGAAGTGGCCTCCTCACAAAGCAACCTGGGAGATCCCCTCGCCTCCACTGATTGAAATATCAGTTGTTTATTTAACACTAACTCTCCCGTGCAAGGAAAATATACTTCCATTGATTTAAAACACTTCTATGTATACACTGCTTCACCAGAATGAGAGGGACCTCTAAGGTGGAATTTTCCTTCCACATTTGTCTTCATTCCTTTACATTTGCGGTAACCTACCTTCTCTGTTATTTGCTCCTTTGTAAGTGAAACCCACGAGCATGCATAGTTGATGTAAACTGGTATATAGTTTAGTACAGATTTATTCCTGCACCACTTCTGAAAATAATTGCAGTTCATCACTTGGTGTCTCGACCTTTCATCTGTGTCATAGCTTATTTCCTTATCAGGTATTCACTTAAAAATGCAGTCAGTATTTATATATTGCTGCTGCACAGCACATTTGTTTCATTAACAGGTTTATTCTTACATCAGGCAGCTGCTCAGGTTGACTTTACTGAGCAATCTTATCTAAATATTTCACATGAAAGCCCAAGGAAGTGCAAGTCAACAATGCCTCTTGGTTTTATTCTTATTATTTCTGCTTCTTTTGGAGTTTGATATTGCAGTGAAGAGCATCGTCTTTCTGCACAGAACAACATGAAACCTGGGAAACCTCAGCTTCCCACTTCTTGTAGCCTTTGAAGGACTGCCTGAGAACTGAGGTTCAGAGGCTTTGTGGCAAGGCTTGCCCATCATTAGGGAGCACACTGACATGAAAGTACAAAAACTGTCAGTCCTTTGTCTTCTCTACCACTTAAGAATACACGTTGTGCATGTGGTTCATGTCATTTTACAGTTCATAACTGCACTCCAGAAATTACAAAAAGCAGAGTTAGCTTTGTGTGGAAAAGTGTTACAGTTATCTCATGGTCTTAACATACGTTTGCACACGGGCAAAAAATGACAAAAGAATATTCCTTTCTGGAAATCACAGCCAGTGCAGGCTGTGACACAGTGCAGAACTGGGGTTAATTGACCCAGCAGGATACATTCATACCTTTATTTACTGTGACATGGGAATAAATGGTAGAGTTTCACAAAGGCAAGTACTGAAATTAGACAAGAGGGAGAGGGAGAAATAAAAGGGCCCTACAAAGTATGAAGGTTTTTTTGATTATTCAAAGTGCTTTAAGAGCTATTTTAGTACCAGAAAGTTCCCAGCCATAGATTTATCACTCTGGGGAGGCTGAAGGGATGCTCAGAGAGCTGTGTGCAGCCGTTGGCAGCCTTATTGCTCCAGAAGTGCAGGTGCAAAGTGCAGTTTAGAAGAAAATCCTCTCTACATCCCACTGACATGTTTCAGCATCAGCCCTAATACAGAGGGGAGTCCTGTGTGGCTTCGAGCAATCCTGCATGCAACATATGGAAGAGCAGCAGAAGCAGAGCCCCTCTGAGCCTCCACCACCAGCCTAATCATTATAATAGTTGCAGTTCTTTCAGGGGATCCATTATGCAGAGATCTGAGTAGTTTGTATATAACTCTGTAATTACCTATGCAGCCACTTCCCAGTCCAGCCCTACATCCCTTCAATGGCTGCAAGACAGATGGCCTTATATAGCTGATATAGCGAATTAAAAATGTGTCCAGCAAAAGCACTGAATCAGCAACTCCGAAAATAATTTTGTAAATTTGTCTCACTTTTGCTAAATAGTTGGTTCCAGGAGGGAAAGAAATGAAAACCTTTAAATATGCTTTTAAAGTAAATGCCACATAGTTTTGTTGTGTTGTTTGTTTTTTTTTTAATCACAACATCTTTTCCTTCTACTTTATTTCACAGAAATTAAAACCACTTAAAAACATTCAGAACAGGATGATTCTTCTCCCTCTTATTTTTCCCCCCCATTCAATGGGTTCATGTGTTTAGCGTGACTCAAACCATTTGTTATTGTTTGCTGATTTTTTTAATTGCCATCAAGCCAAGAAAAAACAGTTGTTTGTGCCATGCTGCTTGGCGGGGGAGCTCTCTCCCAGACACTTCGCAGACCCCATGTGGGCTGAGGCAGCCTTGCCCATCCAGCACCACAATGCATCTGCTCCACCGCAGCCAGTGCTTCATGCAGAGGTGAAGGAAGGTATCTCAAAAGAAGATTTTTCTGTGTCCAGCAGAAATAAATTAATCTACAAGACCAGGCAGGTGTCCAACTGCAGGCAAGGCAGAGCTTAAGGCTAGAAGTTAAATGACTAAGGGTAGTGGTAGAAACACAGTCTTGTGTAGGAACACACAGCTGAGGCATGTTATAATAAGCAGAGTTGTTACTGAGCTAAAGGTCTCTGCTCTCACGGGGCTGACCCCGGGCTGGAGATGATAGGTTCACTGCTGAGTGCTTTGCAGAGACGGTTGTGCATTTTTATTCACTCTTTCCACACCTGCACAGTAGTATGAAGCTGAGGAGTTCATGAGTCCTGTGGGTCTTTCTCCATTCCGGCATCCATGCTCCAGATTTTCTGTTGTTGAGTTATTATTTGCCTCCCCTGCCCTTGTGTTATTCTGCTTCTCTGTCCCACTTTAATTCTGTTCTGCCCATTAGGTGACATTTTCACAGCAGTAGCAAAATAGGTAAAGTGGAAGGATAAATGACATTTCTCGCAAGTGGTAAATACCTGCCCTTCAGACAGCAATTTGTCTTCTTTCCACAAAAAAAAAAAAAAAAAAGGTATATTTCAACAGAGAAATACTTCCATTCTGCTTCACCTCTAACGTTTTTGTTCAAGGTTTTAAAAAAAAAAATTCTTTAAAAAGTCATCACTGTAAACTTCACGGCCGTCTGATAAACAAAGCCTACTGGCAGAGAATGTGAACCAAACATTAAGCTGAGTTTGGGTTCCTGCATCTTCAACAGCAACTGGCTTCTCCTCAGAGGAGCTCTGTTTACAGACAGCTTCCAGCAGCCAGCGGTACCTGTGCAGTCTGGTCTTTCTCTTCTCTGCAGCCTCCTGTGTTGAACACTTTGGCCAAATTCATTTCTGGTGTTGATCCTCTGAAGTTGCTGAAATGATTAATTTGTCCTATTGCATGTAAAACCAGGGAATATTTTAACTGGTCATATTTAGGTTATAGATGATTGTAGTAGGGACTAAGGTGGCTTTCAGCCTTAACACAGACAGCAGCAGCTCTTCCATTACAAATCCTATTAAGTTCAAACTGTGGGCTGAAGGGCTGACAGAGCACAGAATAATTTTAAAATGCTGTTATCAGGCTGTAAAAATTAACAGTCCATAGTGGTGCTCCCCCTTTCTGTGATATGCTTAACTAAGAAAATACATCCTGTGTTTATTTTACAAAGCCACAGCACTTAAAAATCAATAGCTTTGCCCTTTACATAGACAGAGATAGAGCAACTTTTAGAGAGACAAGGTGGGAGTACACAAACCAGGCACCCTTCTTTGGCCAGCAAAACCCTGAATATGAGATCCCAGCAGCTGGAGTCTGAACACGCTTTGCTGAGAGAAGGGCAGAGCTGGGGAGGAACCAGTCTCCTGCTTTGCTTTAGCACCAGAGAAGTTGCCTTGGTAGTCACCAGCCTGCAGTATCCCTTCTGTTGTCTCCATCCTCCTCCTCCTCCAGCATGGGACAAAAGCACCATGCTCAACAGTGGGTCTTCCAAATCACAGCCTCAGAAGGATTTCATCCACATCTGAAGCTATGAGGGAAACACCAAACAGGACGATCTTGGCATGTATAGCCTCTCTCTTGTTTTTCCCTGAACATTTACGGTGCCTTCACCACACTATGTAACTGTAGTTACCTGACATTTTTCTAGAAAGTAGCAGAAACTCATATTTTTTTAAAAAGTGTTGACTTGTTTGGTGACCCAGTAGTAAATTAAAATCATCATACACAATGTGTATGAAATAGAAAATCGAATTTTGGTGCAATGAAACTGAGAGTTCCATTTAACAGAGAATAAATGAATGCAGGCTCCTGTGGATGACTGACTGATTTAAAGAGACTGTGCCGATTTTCTGAGATGAGAAAACTGATCACAAAAAAAAAACACATACATTTCTATGTGACACAGGCTATATACCTATTCCAATTGCCAGTGAAATTTGGCTTTAAAAGTATTAAATCTCAGATGCTGGCATTTTTCCACATTTTGCTGCTACTTTTATAGAAAACCCAAAGTTTGAACTTTATAGCAAATTCCAGTGATTTCAGTGGCACTTTCTCTGAATCCAGTGATCACAGAGTCAGATCTGTCTTCACTATCAAGGTCTGAGACAGGTTTAATACTGCATAACACATCATACCCTCACATGATGAGCTTCCTACACAATTAACATAGGCATGCTGCTAAACAGGAAGAAGCAGAGGTTATTTCTGGGTGTTTATGCATGTGTAATATTGTACTTACATTTAAAATGCCAAAACGTATTTCAAATCTAGCCCTGCTGCCTCTACCCCCTGATTTCAACAGGACAGCAGCTGGAAAAAAAATGCTCCATGAGAACTTCATAGGCAAAATTCAGTGTTTTCTACCCAAAGCCCAGTTATTCACATGTGAAGCAGTCTGATAGAGAAGCTTTGGATTACTTGTTTCCCATTTGTGCATTAGTTGCTCAGTACACTTGGGGGGAAAAAAGTCCTACAATTATGTCCCTCTCTCAGAAAAGAGTGGTTCTGCAAGTATTGCTATAGAGTTTCGCTTTTCTATAGTTTCTAACACAAACTGGGGAAGGTTACATTCAAGCTGCACTAAATAGTTGTCTTCATTCCAGATCAGAGGATTAAGCTCAGGTTTAAAATTAAATGTAAATTACAAATAAGTATTCAGAAAACGTTAATTAAAAGTATTACGTTCCTGACTCATTTATGGCTCAGCAAGGGTTCCTAAGTATCTTAGCTGGAGAAAGGGGCCATTCACATTCCTCCTTTTTTGACCAAGTCATTGTAAATGTCTTAGGTTATCCATTTGCAAGTTAATGTAGTGCTGAAGCAAAGGTTTTCATTTTAAAGAAGTAATATTTCACAGCAAGATATGCTCCTGCAAGACGTAAAACAATCTTTTTCTAAAGCACTGGGAGTTAATCAGCCTTTCTCTCCATTGCTACAGAGAGGTTTCGAATGGCACAAGATGCTGATTACTTGGATCCCAGAGTCTATAGAAATCCCAATACTATTACATTTTCCTCTCTTTGTTATCAGAGTTTATTGTATCTCGGTGTTCAGGTTTTAAGTAGTTTTGAAGTAAGAAATAAATTAAGAAGAAGGTATTTTCTGAGCCTCCTGAATAACGATCACATCACATCAGAGCCCTACCAGGACGCATAAGGTGGAGCTTGGGAATGATCGCTCCCTGCCACTGCACGGGCACTGGCTGCGTTTCGCACAATACAGTTAGCCCCGTCCAGGGGAACAGGGCATTGCCCGAGCTTCTACACCCAACCCCTTCAAAGCCTCACACTCAAAATATCGTGCAGAGATAATGTGTACCAGTGGCAGCGCTTCTCTCAGCCTACTCGCAGCATTTCTCTTTCACATTTGATCTTTATAGTTTCCATACTGGAGCGATTTGGTTTGCTGAATTCTGGAAATGTCTCAAGTTGAAATGCTAGTGTATTAACCTGCTGTACTGAGTCTCTTTTGTTTCTCTTCACCAGAGTGCTGCTTGCCAATTTTTACAACTACAGCAGATTTTACTATTCAAACAGAACCAGATGGAACACCAGTTCAAAGAACATGTCAGAATTAAATATTTCTTTTTTAATTAGTTGCTTCTGATTTATGCAAAAAAAAATTAACATAAAAGTGGGAGAATGTGCCATGAATCCAGATGCAACACAGCCCACACAAGCATTATCTTTTCTCTGTCAGAGACACAGAGGCCTTTTCTTTCATTTTTTCTTGTCTTTTCTTTTTTCCTTTTTGTTTCTGAATTTCATTTTTCTTATACTTTCTGCATATTTTCTTTCTTCAGCCAGCCCCATAATGATGACCAAGGTTCTTTTATGTCTGTCAGTCATATGTTTTCATGACTATCTTGAATATTCTCTTGGAGAAACTGGCTGATCTGCCTCTGCAAAAATAAATAAATAAATAAATGAAATCACTGAACTCAATACTGCAATCCCAGCATTGGTATCTCAATGCGATAGCCTGCCTTGAATCAATTCTTTGTTTTCAGACAAGGAATCTTTACGCTCACGTTTTTTCTGCTGCAGAAAAGCATTTGGGCAGAGGGCAAAGAGTGTGAGGAATATTTCAACTGCTAAAGAAAGTTCATTTCCTTTTCTCTGCCAAGCGTTCCTATTTCTTTGGCAAGAATATTTGTTCATCTTTGCTTTCATACCTTCCCGTTTTTGCCAAGTCACATAAGCATCAGTTCAGTAAAGCATACTGACTGAGGGCAGTTGTTTAGCACAGGCTAGAAGTTGAGCATGTGATTAGCTGCTTTCTCTTCTGGGGCTTTCAGTATGTTGCTGTCAAGGTCGATGAGAAAGACTTTAGTGACTCAGGAGAGATCCTACTAACAGCATTATTTTCATCTTGCTTTGTTTATGGAGCTGTCACAAATAACACCGAGAATCTTGCACAAAAGTCTGAGATGGTTTATAGGTTTAACTACTTTCACTTAAACTCAGGATGAATATTCACACCCTGTCATTAATCAAGGAGTTGTGCTCTTGTAATGATGACTTATTTCAGGGATGAAGACTTTTGGAAGTAATTTTCCAACCAAATTAACAAAACTGCTTTCAGAATTTGGACTAGAGGCTGTGCCATTTTTATTTAGCATTATAATCTTTTTTACTTCAAGCTCAATCAATAAAAGAATTAAGTGATAGTTTTGTATACATCATGGGAGAACATGATTGGTCAAAACAACAGCAACATCTAATAAAAAATATGGGCTTAACTAATGAAAAAGATCAGATCTTGCTTAATTAAAATATTTGACAGAAGAACAGTGAAGCATCACAACAGTTAATCTAAGTCAGAGCACTGTATGCTATCTAGGGAAATGACACAGTTCTCTAAAAATATTTACTTTGGTGTGTTGTGTCAAGTGATGGATTATACAGCTTTTCAAGCCACAAGAGATGCCCACAACAAAAAGCTTCCTGTTGTTAATCAAACTCCAGCACTTTGTCCTTTATTTTCTCAGGCTGTTGAGCAGACCTACAGTAGGAGTGTTAAAAGCTCGTGAAACTGCTCCCTTGCTACAGCTCCCTCAATGACTGTATTTTATTTAGCAAGGCAGATTTTCATTCTGAAAATAAGGACTTCCATACAATGGCATGGTTATGTATGACAACAGGGAGAAGCAATATTCATTTCATATCATGCATGTTGTGTGCTGTTCGTTAACCAGCAGTTTGCTAAGACTTGCTACATGATATATTGTGCAGAGCTAAATGTTATTCTTTTTCCTTCTCCTTAACTGCTCTCAAATCAAATGTGCATGCCACCACTTGCATGTCTATGTCTTACAAATGTGTCACCCACCCACATTTTTTGGAGACAGTAAGACAGCAATAAAAATATTTTTCCTGGATGCTAAAAGATATTGCAGAATAAATAGTAGGGAAACAATTCATATATAGAAACCACTACTGTCTTGCAATATGATTTCACAGGAAATAAATTGATTTTAGAAAGAGGAACAACTGGGGCTTTTTTACATGAACATTTCTCTCCTGGAAAAAAAAATACACACTTGAGATATTCCTCATTTCTTGTAAGTTCGAGGCTCATTCCTTTAGGCAGGTCTGCTCCCAGTCTTGTACTTACCAATAAAGGTGGTCACATTGCAACACAGGCAATTTGTTGGATAAGGCCCTAAGGCACCATTTTCCAGAAGGGAGATGCTTTTTAGTCTGAATGAAGGCGAGCAAAATTTTGAAAATGTGTCAGTGTACTACAGTTAGTTAAATCTAAAATTCTGGTCATGGAAACGAAATGTCATGATTTCAGGCTTGGAGACAGCTGCCTATCTTGATCACAGCCATACAGCATGCAATAACTTACAAAATCATTTGCATCCTGTAAAATAAATACCAGATGTTTGTTTATCATACTTGCAGAAAGTTCAATGTCAAATAATTGCAGGGAAATGCATTTGATGTTCATCTTCAAAAGTACTGTGTTTCATCACCATATCTCTCTGCAGTTCATTTTACATGAAATACAAGTTCTTGAAACAAAAAGGACAAGAAGTCCAAAACAAAAAGCTAGATGTTAAGGATTCATATTAATGTCTTGGCTGGCAGTGACTGGATCTGAGAAAAATGGTTTACCTCTGGTCATGTAAACACTTGGAGACCTCTGTTGAGAGGACATATTAAGCTGACTGGAAATTTCACGACTCATGAAGCAAATGTCTCCAAAAAGCATAGGAGTTCCTAACCATTTGGTGACACATCTATACTAGAGCTACTAGCTACCACTCTGCAGTGGTTCTTGTGGGTAACAGTACAGAAGAGCTGTCTTACCTCTGTTACATTTTGGTACCTTCAGATTCCAGTCATTATTAGCAGTTGACATGGTTGAGCTCCAACCCCGAGCAGTCCCCTTGACATTTAAAATGTGTACTCTATGCACAATTTTGCATTTTACAAAAGGTAAAGCTAAAAAAAAAAAAAAAAATTCATCACAAAGTGATTAATGAAGATGAGTTTAACAGCTTCTTTAAGATGTTTCATGCAGTTTCCAAGGTAGTCTTCTACATAATTTATTTCTATCCCCTTACTTAGAGAAGAAGATTGGTAAATTTAGAACTTGATTCACAAACACACTTAGGCACTACAGAGAGGTGCTCAGCGTTGCAATTCTGTTTTTATGCACCTGGAGAGGAGCAGTTCCTCTGGAGGCCAGAGCGAAGAACAGCCAAAGGGATGAAAATGCCTTAAGCTCTACCTCTCCTCTGGACCTCCGTGCTGAGACCAAGCTAGTACTAATTCCAACCCTTCTGCTTCCCAGCTGCTTAACCCCACCTTTTTTGTATGCACTGTCCCTCTCTCACAAAACACTGATGGAGAAATGTGATTCTTTTTCCTCTATCAACTTGTGAGCAAACATCCCTATGCATGCAGCAGGTCTGGGGCTGCAGCTTGCCTCTGCAAGGGATTCGAAGCTGCAGCAGACAGTTGAACACTCCAGCCACCTGCCCCTAGGTGAGCTAGGGCTGTTGTTGACATAGCTCCGGTTTTCACGAAGTACATGAAGATTTGCTGATCTGGGGAGAGCACATCTACATGAAGAGATGTTCTTCCTAATGATAGCAGATGCCCCCCTCCTACATTGTATTTCGCAGTTACCAGGGCCGGGAGCATGAATTGCCTCTTCCTTACCTGTAGGCCAAAAAAAAAAAAAAAAGGAGGCCTGCTCAGAGTCTCTCTCTCCCAATAAGCTGTTAATTTCTGGCAGGAGAATTTCTGCCTACCTTTTGAATTCTGTCAGGTTTTTTAGATTAAAGTATTTTAGGATTTTCAATGCCCCAAGATTTAAGGGGGTATATTGAATATTGGTGCCTGGGCCTAAGCAAAATTAGAGCGCTTGAAGTTCTTTGATGGGACAAGCATGAGGTGCCTGAACAGCCAGTGATCAGTAGCTGTAATTGTCCGTTCAGGCATCAGCTAATAAAATCTTCCCCTAAATCCCCCATGTTAAATTTTAACTTGTCCTCAGATGTCTAGAACTCTTGCAATAGGCCATTGCTTGACTTTATTCACAATGAAGTACTTACTGTATATTAAAAAGCCACTACTAGAATCATTTCAAATCAGTTGGAACGGTACAGGCTTGGGACCCTAATCATTTCAAAACTGAAGAGCTGTTTCAAATTGTAAGAGAAGCAGATCATTTAAATAACTTAGCTCTGCACTCCCTCAGACTTCCAGATTTTCAAGTGCACTTCAGCCTGAAAGTGAATGTGGTATTGGACATAACTCAGTGCAGCACACTTTACAATCAGCAGAGTACAGTTTGGAGAGCATTTGAAGTTAAGCTGAGATTGCTCAGTGCAATGATGCCCAGATTCCCCCATTAACTTTCAGATTGCAACAATCTAACATCTGAGACTCTCCAGTTACTTTAAATCACTTGATTGTTTTTGTAAGGCGGTGCTCCCATTTTTTTATTTTTTTTAAAGACTGGATTTTTTTTTTTTTTTTTTTATCAAGACAAAACAAAATGTTGCAGTATTTCACCTCCAAAGACCAAGGCTGAAATATTTCATATAGACTTTACCAGCTTTAAAATCTGTGGAAGGGGCAGCAGCTTTGTGCTGAAAGCCAGTTTTATTTGTCGCACACAAGGCTCCTATTCTTGTGTTGGAAGACTTCAAAATGACTCGTATATGACATGGGCATTGAGAAAGCAGCCAGCCTGTCCTCAGTAGCACTTCCTTCAGCATTCTGAGAGAGAATGCAGAGCATGTTGATTTAACCCCTCCAGCGCCTTTGGATATATGACATACATCCAGGAAAAAGGATGCCTGTGGGACACAGGGGACCTATATGCTGCATCCTGCATGCTTTGGAAATAATGAGAAGGCCTGAGACATTCATAGGACATTTACATGAGAAGGGTTAATTCAACCTATTATTGTGCTACTAAAGTCTGGACAACTGAAGTTGAGGCAAATTAATTGCTTTGATTGATAATTTGTGAACAGTGTAATTTTGTGTTGAAATTAAATGGCTTGTTTTAGGAAACAAAGAGAATATTCTAGCTGTGGAGAAGGCAGGGTGATTAATTTGATTTTAATCGGTTTGTTGCTATGGCTAAAGAAAGGAAGTAAGGAAATGGCAGGTGTTTCATACTCTGTGGTTATCGACCAGGCAGTGAGAAAGTTTTGTGCCTAGTTTCAGCCATTTGGCAGCTGGGACAAAGGTTTCTTTTGCTAGCAGAGCTGACTTTGGTAGCCATGCTCTGGCACCCAGCATCATCCTCCCAGCTCAACTTCAGTGATGCCGTGAGATGAACTAGATGAGGAAACAGATCTGTATTGCAAATAATTTAGGGGGGAGAGTAAAGGGGGGTTAACCCACATCAATTCTCCATTTGGTTGCAATGTAACCTCATGAGGGAAAGAGAAGGAGAGAGTGGTGGAAGAAGACAGAAAGCCTCCAACATGCATTCGTGTGCACACCATAGCCTCCATTTCTCCAGCAAGTTCAAAATGCCAGTGTTTTCTAATGACCGAAGTTCACTACAGTTGTCAGTTGGAAGAGAATTATTGCACTTGTGTTAATGCTGCCTTCTTTTTTTCCTGCAAATACCTCATACAGTGCAAGCTACATTTGCCTTTTCCACTACAAATTACACCATGATTCATAATTATCTTGTGACTAAGTAATACACTATGGGTTTCTTTTTTCCCTGTCTGTTTGCAAGTGATGAGCTCCTGGGTTTCAGCAGAATTCTTGTTATCGTTCCCTAAGTGCATGGCTTTGATATTGTACTAGTAACTAGTATCTTCAGGGTCATTCAGCTCTCACTGCTTTACTCTCCTCTGTATTGGCAATGCCTGGCAGCTTTGTGTCCTCAGCAAATTTCATTAGCATCTATGCAAGATAGTTAATGAGAGTATTAAGGAAGATTGTTCACCAGACTGGTCCTTGAGGAACTTCACAAGTAACTTGTCTGCAGTCTAGTGATTGCCAGTTGCACTGATAGGGTTTCTGGTTCCTCCCCCGTAGAGCAAAAATAAATCTCTGGCATGTGGGTAACACTCCTGAGTGATCAGGCAAATGTTCCTGTCTCCTGTGAGACACTGTTAGCAAAAGAGGAGACTATGACCATGTTGTTGTCAACAATATGCTGCAATTTCCCTTATACAAATCCTTATTATCTCTGCAAAACATGTGGGGATGGTGGGGTCACGTCTGCAGCACTGCTGTTCTCTGAACTGATTGACCTCACATCCCCATTCGTTCATTACCACAGGTGGATCTAGGCCTTCTCCGCTTCGTCTCTGGAATTGGGACCCAAGGAGCCATCTCTAAAGAAACAAAGAAAGAATATTACCTGAAAACATACCGCGTAGATGTCAGCTCCAATGGAGAGGACTGGATTACACTTAAGGAGGGAAACAAGCCTGTTGTAAGTCTTTTCTCTTTTACCTCTCTTTGTCCAAGGAATAGATTACTGAACTCTTTAGTTACTATCTGTTCTAAATAAATAAATAAATAAAAATAAAGGTTTAATCAGCATGATCAAGGTTCACAGTATCCCAAATCCAAAAGACAGAAACTGTCTCAATAGAGATGGGCCACAGAAATTATTTGTGGGCAGCCTCGAGCAGGTGAAAAGGTGCTGCATCGCCCACTGTAGCCATCAGAATTAGAGTGGTTTGGCTCATTTCCCTGGAGTGTGCTGCTGTTTCCCAGTTTGCTAGAATTTCCTATGTGACCTTGAGAAAACAATATGGGGGACCTTTTAAAAAATGTATGTATGTATCTGCTGCAAAGCTCTGGATATGTGTGGTTTCAGTACCTCAGCATAGCCCTGCTGTCTTGCAGGAGTGCTACCAAGTCATTAGTAATTTGTTAGACATCTAAGCATTTCAGTGGTGGAGGTCATGCAGGCAGATAATTAGGCATACCTTTCCATCCTTATAGATTTTTATCACCTTTCCATTTATCAGTGCATTTACTCCTTGTGACCCCCCAATCAAACAGCTTTAGACACTCATAAGAAAAATCTTCATTATCTGCTACCGTGAGCATAAAGCTCGTTACTGAGAAGTCAGTTCTGCTCCAGCTCTCACGTGAATAGTCCCAGTGAGGCTGTGCCTCCCTTTCTGCCTCACCTGGGACATACCCAGGGGCAGCAGCCCCAGCAACTGCCAAGGAGCTGATGAAACTGGAAAGGTTTTGTGCTGACTCTCTTCAAAAGAGCTTTTTTGTGGCCCTTCTTCAAGGATTCAGAATGGCTGTGTAATATTAAGTTGTCAGTGTAACCATATCTAGCTGTAAATATTTGGTTACTGGTTTGTCCCTTACTCATCTGTAAGTGCTATGCCAAGGCTGCTACACTTATCTAGTCAAAACGGTAGCAGTGATCAGCGTGTTCATCTTTCTTCTTTGAAACACTTTGTAAACAAACAAACCAAATAATAATAATAATAATAAAGAATCCTGAAAGCCTCTCTTTGACAGGTGTTATCCTGGTTTTACAGTTGAGAAGGAACTTTAGAAGGTCACATGCCTCACTGTGGGCACTATGTAATGATTTGCAAAAGTACAATATCTGACTTGCCCAAAGTCACAGGAGGAGCCAACACTGCAGCACATACAAGACACAGAGTTTCCTGGCTCTGGTTCCCATAATCTGAACAAATGCCTCTTTCAAATTCAGACCATGCCCGATTTTCATTATCAGCTTCAATTTGTAAACTCTCCAAGAGTGTATTTTACATGAGTTTCCATTGTACGTGCTGTCTTTAATTCATAGCGAACTGAACTAAATGTCTCATATTTGTTCAGAGGGTTTATTTAAAAAAATCAGGGTTCTAAAATAACAATATTTTGCTGTTGATTAGGACAAGAAAAAAACTGTACAGTCGGTCTCCCTCTAGTATCTTTACTCAAATCAAAAGTTAAGGAGGCTTGGCTACGGAAAAATGACAGGCAGCCACCAATGTCCTGAAGGAAGCCTCAGCGAGTTGTGCACTCGTCAGGAGCTGTGTGCGTTAGGGAGACTCACTGCCTTGGATAGGGGCACACCTCGAGAATGGCAGCATGTCCTTCAGAGAAAAAATAATAATAATAATTGCTGAAAAGAAATGTAGATTCATTTAAAATCTCTTGCTGGGCATGAAACTCCGATATTAAATTATTTAAGAAATAACCAGGCCTGATGAGCTGGCAGCTGTGTGCTGCTGGCCTCCGCTGCAAATTAGTGCAGTTATTGCAAGTAACAAACAGGAAAGTAGACACCGTATCTAAGAAATGGAAGAATATCCCATAAAAAGCCAGAGGCCCGCGGCCCTGGCAAACAACAGGAAGTCGGTTCCCTCTACGTGAGAAAGAGGCAGGAAGCTGAATCACCTTCTTTGGACTAGAACATTGCAAGGTTTCAGCTCTGCTAGGAAGGAGTGTGTTTGCAGGATCCTCGACATGAAAGCACAGCACAATCCTGTCTCTTCTCGTGGAAGTCTTATTGTTCATCTGATCTGCCCATTAGCCTCAGGGGACTCAGAGAAAATCTTAGAACCTGCTATATAGATTGTAAATAGACTTCCATCTCAGTATGCAAGGAGATAGAAATACTGAGTGTTTGTTAAAAGGATTTAAAAACAAAAGGTTAACACAGCAAGGGTTGCACAACACACTCAGAAAAACACTTAAGTCCAAGGACAGCAAAACAATACCTGTTTTTAGCTTAACTCCATACAGGGATTTTTACATGGTCTAACTGAAATCCAAACCTTTAACTTGGGCATGAGGTTTTGTAGTTTTTTGCATCGTTCTGTGAGCGTGCAAGGAATAAAACTCTCCTAATTGGGCAGTGAGAGATTATTCCAGGACATGGCAATCCTTGATTTGCAAAGAGCTGCATACAGACCTGGGCATTAGGAATACCTTAACATTGGCAAGGAGTGGACAGAGCTTTGCTGTGTTCAGGGGGGCTCCTGCTCTCCTAGTGGCCCTGAGCTCCCCTGGTCTGCTCTGCAGCATTATGGTGTGCTATGGGACGTGGCAGGTGTCAAGTATTTTTTTAATATAATTGAACATTTTTTCCTCCTAAAGGAAAGCTTATTTTTCTGCAAAATTGTGTTAGCAGTTTAATGAGATAGCTCTCCATGAAAGTCTTTTGTCTCATCCCCCACGAAAATAATCCTGGCTAGACCTTGTATCACTAGTATCTGTAAAGCACAGAATTATAAACACCATTTAAAAGAAAATCTAACATATATATACTTTTTCTTTCCACACAAAGGTGTTTCAAGGGAATAGCAATCCCACTGATGTTGTTTACAGACCTTTTGCCAAACCAGTTTTAACACGGTTTGTGCGAATTAGACCTGTGTCTTGGGAAAATGGAGTATCGCTGAGATTTGAAGTATATGGTTGCAAGATAACAGGTAGGTCTTGGGAAGGATTTTAAAAACAAGGGAACTTCTTGTGCCTATGATGTATATTTTATTTGTATTACTGAAATGCATCTTCACTATTTCCACTGTGGTCTGAATGTAGATATGTAAACAAACTGAGGAAGAAAACCCAACAACACAAACATCCAGTGTTATCTTAATGTTGTTTTAGCATTCTCTTTTAAGTGTTCGACTTTAAGAAGTTTAATAAATAAAGTGCAATTACTTTTCATGTAGTTCTTTTACAGCTCCATGCAAATTACCTGAGATACACAGCTATTTTCCAAATTCACCTCCTGTTTTCCCTTCCTTACCCTCCTGTCCCTCTCTCTCATGACTGCTATTTGTAGTTTGATCTCAGCAGATTTCATATACATATCTAGCTTTATAAACACTGCAAGGTACAAACCCTGAGATCTGAAGCCTATTCCAGCATCTAGACATATAAAACCCAGCTTCCCACTGGTGCTCACTTCTTGGAATGTAACTCCTTTATATCACACAGACACCTACCCAAATAACCGCCCAAGATACTTTCTGAGGTAACAGCAAAAGGTGTTCACTACCATGAAAATACTATCTTGAAAAAAATAAACAGGCACAACCAAGAATTATTTTAGACTCCTACAAAAATGTATTAACATTTTATATGTAAAGTAAAAATAATCTTCTATAAAACCTTTTACAAGGTGTATATTAAAGAAGATGTTAATTATTGAGTATTTTTATAAATCTGATTTTTCTATAAAATGTCATTTTATAGTACTTAATACAGTTTACTGGCACTAATTTTTAGTAGTTCTATGATTTTTTTCTTTCCTTAATGTCTTTCTTCAGTCTTGAAAATGTTTCTTAGTACTGGCTGCCATGGAGTAGGAAAATAAGATTAATGAATACAGAGTTATAAAATTCCAAGTCAATCTATGAAATCCTTCCAGATTAGATAAAGGTAAAATCAGTAGAAGTGGTATTAGAGTCTATATTGGAAATCTTCATTCCTTGTTAGTAGCTTTTCCTACTTTCAACTTATATTTATCTGGGACTATAACAGAAGTAACTATTTAGTTTCTGTGTCCTTTGAAAATGCCTGAGACCAAAGAAATGCAATAGAAAAACTGAGGTACAACAATAAACTGTATTTTATAGAATATATAAAAGATTTCAATTTCCAGCATCATAAGAAATAAGTAATCTGCAACTGGGTTTTGGCTGATTTGGGAAATTTTCCCTAGGGAAATATTCACAAATTCAGATGTGACCCTGCACTCTTTGGCTTAGCAAGAAGAATAGAAAACAAGAATAGAATAAGATTTTTCTGATCCTTTTGGTTCCCATCAAGCCAGAAATACTTGTGGTATTTTGGTACTTCCATTTCCTGCCAAAACTAGGATGTGCAAGTTTGAACAAATGAAAATTATATACAAATCCAAAAAGATTATTTTGAATATAAGAAAGAAATAAGAAATTGCTTATGAGAGTTGAAATGATTGATATGTCCTGTTTCTGTTTTGGTGTTTGTTCAGATTAACTATTTAGTTCATTGGTTTTTTTTTGTTTGTTTTTTCTTTGTAGATTACCCTTGCTCTGGGATGCTGGGTATGGTGTCTGGGCTCATTCCTGACTCTCAGATTACTGCATCTACTCAAGTTGATCGAAACTGGATCCCAGAAAATGCTCGCCTCATAACAAGCCGTTCAGGTTGGGCGCTGCCACCAACTACTCATCCATATACAAATGAATGGCTTCAAATAGACCTTGGTGAAGAAAAAAGGTGAGGGGCATAATTGTCCAAGGAGGCAAGCACCGAGAAAACAAAGTATTCATGAAAAAATTCAAAATCGGCTACAGCAACAATGGATCAGATTGGAAAATGATCATGGATTCCAGCAAGAAAAAGATAAAGGTAAGGAGGATTTCTCTGCATGGGGAGGAGCATCATATTAAATTTTTTATACCTTTATCTCTGATCTTGGAAAGGCACAATGTTAGGATGAAGCTAAACAGGAGGGTTTTGTAGGACAAAAACACTGAAGGGATGCTGTGGTAGTGGTACAATGAGTGCAGGAGCTGATCTCAGGACATTAACCACTCTGGCAAAGGTTTTGTGTATTCAGCAGCTAGTTCAGAAGATGACTTCTGCCAAGGGTGATGCGCCTCTTCAGCCCCTAGGTTACTCCAAAATCCCATGTAACTGTAATATCCAGCACTACCAAAAAAGTAGAGTTCCATCTGCAGTTTTCCACTGACTGTGAGTGAGCTTATTTGAGACACAGAATTATTTTTCCTCTGCTTCTTTTTTTTCTAAGCAGCTGAATGAGGATGGTGTTATTTAACTCAATGGGGTACCTGTTGGATTTCTGAACTGCCTGTAGGCTGCTTTGAGAGCTTCACAGGCTCTCCATGATGGTCTGATCTAAGTCGCACTGCAAGAGTGATGTCATTTTTGACGTTATCCCATCATAGGTGGAAAGTACTATTGTACTATTGCAAGTGAAGCATCTTGGTGCGTGATTGGGAATAAAGGGCAGCTGGTTTGTAGGATCAAGCAAAAACCACAAGGGATTTACAGGGAAGGGTCAAATGAATTGCTGGGTTAAATGACAAGAAAAAGAAAATGAGTACTCTCCAGAAAAGCTTCTGAGAATGTACCTACTTTGCTTTGTCTTTGAATGTATACTCTTCGGGACATAAAATGTACTGTTTAGAAAATTTACCCCAAATCCCATTCATTATTTTCCATCTAGTTTTGCCACTGTTGCTCAACAAAGTGTATTTTTGCCTTGAGAGTCACAACCCTTTCTCAGTCCTCCTTCCTTTCCCTTGAGGGAAGCAGTGGGCACACACAATTGTTCAGGGACTGGTGCTGCAGTACTGGAAAGATCAGGGAATCTGATCCGCCAGAAACGTGCCCTCAAAAGGCAAATCAGTACAGTGTTTGGCAGACGGAAACCTTGAGAGTTGTTCCATATCTTAGCTGTGTCAGTCTGGAAATTAAATGTAAAAGCTGTTTTGTTATAGAGACTCTTCAATTGGGCAAACCTATGTTTCGTTAAAGGAAAAGCTGAGTGGGCCCAGGGATGTAGCTTTTCCAGGCACATTTGGTAAATATTGGACTTCATTCTCTCCTGTTTTAATCTCACTGAATATGTCTGCATTTCTCACTTCTCATCACTTTTCATCATTTGTTTTGGGGATTAAAACTAAATGAATTCAGCCTTTGCAGTCAGCTCCTTTCTCTTGTTACCATGAGTTTTGACTTCATCATAAAGTGTGAAGAGAGTGTAAATCAACAATGGGATCTAACCATTTTCTTTCTAAAATAGATGTTGTTTTGACATGTACATGAGCACTGTGGCTCAATGAGGGAAAAAAATAATGCCATATGCTTTCAAAGCAGTGCGCCGTCTGCTGCATGGCTTTCTGTTTTCTAATACAAGCACTTGCCATCATTGTCAGAAGTTAACGGTTTTGACAAGAAAACTAGAGTGCTAACTAACACACTGAGCCCATCCTCAGCTTTCATCACTACCAGAAATTAACTTTCAAAGATTAATGGAACTAGGAGGGCTGGAATTCAAATCTCTTGTGGCCTAATTATAATCCTTCCCCAAAATTCAAGACATTTAATAAACTTTCCTCCAAAGCACAAGTTTTCTTTAAAGAGAATTAGATAAATCCTATGATTTGGGAGTCTGAGGGATTTAAAATGTTAATACTGGAATGTAGTATTTTTAAATGTAAGTAGAGCTGGATGGGACAGAATGCTATAATGAGTCACAGCAGGAACGTGGATTAGAAACAGCCCTGCTTTATGAAATGAAAACACATCGTTTCACTTGGTTAAAGTCTTGACTTTCAATAAACAAACAACTGCATGTTAGGAAAAGAAAGAGCAATGACAAGCTAAATGTAAAACAGAATATGTCCAAAGGACGAAACATCACCTTGGTCCTCAATGGAATCTTGTCATCCATACCTGTAGCTCCTTAGGACTACCATAACTCTTTCCTCTTTAGCTGACCCACTTTCCGCTGTTTTTTACTGTGCAGAATGTTTCCCCCTTTAGCCTCTATCAAGCACACAGAGGAGTGAACGCCACTCAGATCCTCAAATGACCATGCACAACTCCATACTCATTTCAAAATCCAGCTGGTATTTGTTCTCCAAAGTCTTGCTCAAGCTTACTCAGTACATTCATCTTCGTCTTCCATACTTCTTTCCTACTTCCACTTACCGACTGATGACCTTTCTTGTTTTTCACACCTCCTCTGGTCATGTCTTGCACAATAAATTGAATATCCTGCCATCTGGAACAACCTTTTTAATTTCTCTGCCATATTTATTTTGATTTAAAAAGCTATTAGGAAGACTTTTTTTCCCTCTTGCTTATTTATATTCTCTTTTGTTTAGCAATTATTTATTATATTTGTTTTTGCAGTGCGAGTAGTATGCAAGAAGTAAAGCGATTTGTGACATAGCCTATAGAAAAGACACTCACAAAATGAAGTTTTACTGTATACTTTTTTCTCCTCCCCCACAAAGAATATCAGTATGTGTTTTAAATGAACAGTCAAAATTGAATCACAGGCAGCTCTGCACTACAAAGGACAATGATTCAATATAATTATGATTCAATATAATTCTAGATGCCTATTGAATTCTAATGTCTATGTGTCAGTACTCCAGTATTGATGTCTTTTATAAAACATTTTTCATTATTATATGTTGCTATTAAGACTACTATTAAAAAGGAAGCAAGGATTCCAAAGATACATGTGTCTGTCTACTTTTTGCACATAAAAAGGCATTCATTCTTTCTCATATGGTAGGTAGCTTTTCTGATCATTTGCACTACATTGCTGTTGAAATATAATAATATATAATTGCATGTTAATTAGATCTGACAGGCCATCTACATGTGAATTCTTGACAACTGTCTTCCATGCACTGTCAGAACACCAGGTCAGCCAGTGCCCCTTGAAGGCACCTTGGAGATAAGTCTTCCCTAGGAAATAGGAGCAGAAGCATTAATGTAGAAATTATTTCTTTTAATCCAGTTGGTCATAGCCACCCATCATCATTGGCTTTTGTGACTGGCACTCTAACCAAAGGCCAGAAGGGATTTTGGACCATTGGTTCATTAAACAGATGCAGAGCAAAAACAAGCAAGGCTTTTAGGACTGCACTAAAAATACAAGAAGCAATTGGTTTTACCTATGCTTTTTTCTGTCTTGGACAATGCAGCCTGTTTTTCCCATGGCTTCTGTTTTCTCTGTCCCAGGTCAATAGGAAGAGTTTATTGCAGGTTGGGTTTTGTTATCATTCAAAATGAAAGACAGACAGGTGGTGGTTTCTTCCAGAAGAAGCTTCAGACCTCACAGCTATGTGTTGGAAGTAACAGCGCTTCTAAACAATTCATATAAGTTAGTTTTAATGATTTGTAATTTAACTAATTCATACAAAGAAAAGTTGAAAACACTTTACTTTACTTCATCGTTGTATGCATTTTCATATATTGTTCTTTATTCTCTATAAGATCTTCTGGAGTTACTTTTTACCATAAAATGGGCTAAAAATAACTGTTTGCCTGTCTTGGCTCATAAACACTTCATGGCAAGGACTGTTTCTTTGTACAGTTAATTCATTCTCATGACCGATTATCTCCATGGATGCACCCAGGGTGTTGCTTTAAGTACAAATTATAACATGTTCCATATGCAAAATTTCACTGACGGTAAGCTGAAAGCATAAAACAAATGCCATTGAGAGCTGTATTATGGCTGAAGAACCCAGAGTGCAATTCAGACAAGAGATTTTTGTCTGAAATGTACATTCGCTGACCTGCCTTACCCGTCAGATTATATTGCAGTTTTATCAGGAAGCAGCTTTCTTCTTTCTTTCTTTCTTTCTTTCTTTCTTTTTCTTTCTTTTTATTCTTATTCAATAGCAGTCTCACTGGAAGAACTCTTGCAGCTACTGTTCCTGGAGTTTAATTTATGCCTTTTGAAATAACTACAACTTGTGAAACTCTGTCACTGGGGGAAATCAGATTGAAATTTTCTCTTGAATAGTTGGATTATTGTTGTAACCACTTAAAAGGTGACAGGATCTTCACCTCAGTCATTTTTTTTCCCTAAGAACTGTTGAAAATGTCACCCAGCTAAACCCCAGATCAGAGCGTCATTTAAAAACATGTCTCATTAAACACTCAGCTCTTCTTATGACCCTGATGGATTGGTTGCTACTGAGTTTATGAAAAAAGAAAAATGAAAAATGAAATGCGTTACTTTTCCAAGAAGCTTAAACTGTGTATTTTCCGTTCTCATTTAGGGCAGGAAAGTCTGACACTTATTAAATGGTTAGAATCTGGCCTACATCTCACCTAATTAAAAAGCTAGAGAATGAAGAAAATGTTGAAAATATATTTTCTTTTTTAACAAGTAGCATTTGTTATGCTTTGCAGACTTTTGAAGGAAACACCAACTACGACACACCTGAACTGCGGACTTTTGAACCTGTATCGACAAGATTCATCCGTGTCTACCCCGAGAGAGCCACACATGGAGGACTGGGACTGCGAATGGAGCTGCTGGGCTGTGAACTCGAAGGTAATTGCTCTGCTAGAGATGAATGCACTTTATTATTTTCACACATACATTCTGTACTTGGACTGCTGCTGAACACTGCTGTTCCTGTACAGGCAGCACGTTGGACTCTGGCTTCCGTGACTGCCATTAGTGCTGTTTCTTGGACTAATCAGTTCCTTCTCTGCAGACATTTGAATATGCCCAAGGCACAAATATTATTCTTTCTCCCATTCCTTTGTTGAATCACAGGGATATTCTCCACATTCCCTTAAGCAACCTTATGATTATACTTTCAAGAAGCATAGAGCTATTACGAGAAAATAAAGGAACTTATATTTTGTGTTACCATGATACAACCCGGGAAGAGACACTTTCTGAGAATGCAGAGGGTGTGTTGGACTAAATACAGCAATTATGCCTCCTGCTCCTTCAAACAACGTGAAAGTCGCACCAGACAGTATAGTAGACAATGATTACTTGTCTGGATAGGGTCTGTGCTCTTCTTTTTGGGGAGCAAGGGAGGTCCCCTTTGTTCCATACCAAGCTTTAATTTTGCAGTAGTATGTCAAGAGATGAAAGACCAGGAAAAGCAAAGTTTAGACATTTATCCTTGGGCTGTTACGTGAGGTATAATAATGCTTTGATTTTTGTTATATAAACAATCATTATTTAACATCGTAGATAACTACATGAATTTCACATTTTTATGTGGTGGATAATGTTACAGTGGCATGGGTTATAAATCACAGAGCTTAACAATACATATATAGTAACAAAACACATTATTGGGGGTTTCTTATGATACCTCATAAAGAAGTAGCTGAACAGGCTCCCAAGATGAATGAAACTGAATGTTCTGCCTCCACTTCTTTCTCACCATTTCATTCCCAAGGCAGACAAGTGGGAAGTATTTTCTGTGAGAACTACCACGTTCTGTGTTGTTTTTTAGTGAAGGCCAGACTGAATAAGTGTGGTTTTTACTTGTCCCGGAAGGTGGGTAGGTTGGAAATACTTCTTAGTTCCTGCAGGAAGTCCTCATTTCCTGTGGGAATTCTTAGTTCCTGCAGACTATTGTGCTGCTTGCTCAGAAAAGAGAAAAGAAAACTCAGCACCTGCCCTGTGTAAACTCGCAACCCGTGGGTAACGTCCTCCTGCCACAGGGGTCCTGTAGCCACCTAGACGTCAAGAAGTGAACCCATGGACCACCTTACAAGAATGTGTTACTCAGTGAGATGGAGGAGCCAAAGAGGAGACTAACTAGGCAAAATGCCTTTGCTTTTGGGGAAACTGCTTCACCAAGCATAATGTTCCCCTGGGGCACATTACTTGCATTTATCTTCCCACTGTGGTGCACTTCTGAAGGTAGCTCACCTGTAGGTCACCCATGGACAGGCAAGGTCAATTTCAAAGCACCCATGGGAGAAGCATAATAAGAAAACTTTGTTGTATAACTGTGTCTTAAGGAGGGAGTTGAACGAAGAGAAGTTACTTGAGATTTCCTGAGGAGGACAGGAGCTGAGATGAGAAGAGAAGCATAGAGATAAGCACAGACAAAAGTAGAAATCAGCTCTCCAGCAGTAATGAGCAAGGGGAAGCTTTGTGTGCTCAGAGCATCCCAGGGGGTTTATATGAAATGGTGGCAGAGATGTAGGCAAGCTTGAGGCTATACAGGGGCATGAAGATCAAGATAAGAAACTCAACTCGATGTAGAAAGCTAGAGGGAGCTCCCAGAGGGGTTTTTAAAGAGACACAGGTAACAGACACTCTGTATAATTCATAACAGGTAGAGAAGTGTTTCTTAAACTAGGGCTAGATTATACCTGTAAAGCACAGATTGGGGTCCTTGTTTCAGCCCATAATATAGCTACTTCAGAAACTACCATCCCCTCTGACATTATCAGTCTAAGTGCATAGGGTCTTGTGCGGCCAGTGGACTCTGGAGGCAGTAGAAGGGCAAAGAAGAATCCACGGAAGAGAAGCATTATTGTATAGCTTATAATACAGTAAAGCATTGTTAATGACAATAACAGTAGTTGAGAACAGGCAAAGCCTGGACCATGTTCCCAGCCTGGTTATCTTAAGCCAGGGAACTATACTTAGAGCATAAAACTTAAACATAACACCAGGTATCTGTATCCTGATTTTCCAGATGTGATATGTTTTGCAGACACTGGGATTTAGATATATTTTCTGGCATCTTTCACAAATCTCAAGATCTTAATTGTAATAACGAAGGTCAGATTTCACTGGTTATGCAGCAGCTACCGGAAAGTCATCACCAGTGAGAAGCAAGCAGGTGGCCAGGAGGGATGACTGACATCATTGATGTCTTACTTATTTATAACTTCAACAAAAACAAAAGCAACTTCTTCCAGATCTTCTCATTGAGCACAAAGTGATTCTACATCACATTGCCTTCCTGCCACTGTTACCAGGACTCTGCTCAGACATTTCCTCTCTTATACGTGCTCTGCAGAGAGATTTCTTTGGCAATGTGGTAGGTGCTGCAGAATCACCACCTTGAGCACGCAGCCCTCCTGCTGCCTTGTACAGGCCTACTCACAGGTGCTTTGGCCATGCAATAAAATGATGGGTTTTCTATCCTTCCCTGAGACTCCCATTTTGCCTTGCCAGACCTTCACTCCTGTTTTTTAGGAACAAGTGTTCATCAGCCAGTCCAGGGCTTTGCTGCACAGCTCCACTCAGCCCTTGAGCTCAGACACGGCAGAGTGCCCTAGGGCAGGAGGCAGAACAGGTACTTTCCATTGCAAAGAAATGCTAACTAACCTGCAAAGTAGAGTTGCTCCTTTCCTCAAAAACAACACATGATGACAGCATATGGTACTCATTAAAATGTTAGTGCCAATTGCACGTTGATTCTCCAGCACACTTTTTAACTGGGCAACTGAATTTTGTTTCAGCTCCTACAGCTGTTCCTACCGTTTCCGAAGGCAAGCCTGTAGATGAGTGTGATGATGACCAGGCGAACTGTCACAGTGGCACAGGTGATGACTACCAACTGACAGGTGCAGAAACCATCCTCATTCCATTGCAGCTTCATTGTAGCTCATACCCATCACCAGTAACCAGCTAAATGTTTGCACTGATTTAATCACTCAGCATAAATGGACATTGGTATGCAGTTTGTATTGTCAGTGCTGTCAAAACATAGACATCTGCCTTTTACATATGACAATACTTTTGATTGTTTTCTCAGCTATGTAATTTTTGAAGCAAATAATAGTGACTAGTTGGAACAGAGGGCATATTTTTGAGCAGGAATTGTGTCTAATCAAATGTCCTAATCAAACTTCCTCTTATTAAGAAAAAAGATGGACAAACCTTTTGAGATTTATTGTCTGAGACTGAAGAACTCAAAATGAAATATTGTTTAAGCTGAAGATACTCTTCCACACCTAAAATTTAGCATAGGACTCAAATATCAGCCCCAAATCTTTCTCAGACAGAAACAAAGCAGATTTGTTTCATCAAAGCATACTCATACATACACCACCGGAAAGATTTCCATGAGCTTCCCCACCAGCACTGCATTACAGCCACAGAGGGGCTGGCATTCTCCAAACTGCCATCACTAGCAGAAAAATAGCAGGGAGGGACATAGCGTAGTCTGCATGTGGAAGGGAGAAAGCTTCTTAAATTTCCTGTGTTCTCACTTCTGCACCAAACCACTGTCCTTCTGATACAGCTGACACTGCACCACTACATTTTTTCTCTCTTCTGGGAGGTCACTTGCTCCACATAGCTCTGGGCCCATTTGAGGAGATCTTTCTGTAGCAGATCCATACTGCTACAGCAGCTAAGCTTATTTTTGGACAGAGCAACACAGGTTATTTCATCACTTCTCCCTGGTATACTTATCTAATAAATGTTTATTACTTCTTATATCCATGATATAAAATAGTATTAAAACCTGGCAATAGCTGTCCAAGAGGACTTTGGGAAATCTTAGGTAAGAGAGAGATCAGCTTTTTGGAAGCAGCCAAGTAGAACATCCGACAGCAAATACAAATGAAAGTGCAGTTTCAGCTTTCTGAGCTTTGCCAATGTCTCATGTAAATGCATGTTGCAAATCAAATATTGAAAAACAATTCTTGAGCAGAAAAGACACTGCACAGTCACTGTCACTGCTTTTCAAATCAGTGTTCCAGATGAATCTTATTCTTTATGAATAAGAGCCATGCAGGGAGTCTGATAAAATAGTCTGTATCATGTTAAGGTAGCTCAGGAAGCTTTCAATATTACTAAACGTATTTTTTTTATTTTTCTGAAAGCAAAGAGTTGGGTCAGAAAACCCTGGGGCTTCCTGCAAAGGCCTGCACTCAGGGTTGTCTTGCAAGACCCAATAGGTAGAGACACATTTCAGATAGAGGCTGTGCAAGGGGAAGGAGACAGATCTATGCAGGCACCTTCCTCTTCATTTGCTCATAGTCTGTGTGCTTCAGGCAGCTCAGGACTGCATCCCACATATCCCTTAGGGAAGGGTTATTGAGCAGAAGAAACTCCCTCTGGCAATTTTTGCAGGCTGTGCTTAGGGAGACATTTATAACCTCTAAGACAAGGGAATAGCTATCAGCCTTCCTGAACACCAGCTTTCTGGGGAACTGAACCTTTTTCACTACTAAAATTGAAAATTACTACATTGCCCTTCTACCAAAGTGCAGACACTTGAGTATAATTTACTACACCACCTAGAAACCCTGGCCAGTGCATGCTCAATTGTGGACACTGCAGAAATTCTGTGTTTTACTTATGACGCTATATATAACACAAAAATGCACAGAAGTGATTTTACCAATAATTTCATTGCAAACATTCTTTTCTTCCTCCAAAACGCATAGAAGGAAAGTATGTAAATCTCACAGCCCATTAAGGCTAGCAGAGAAAGGCAGAGGGGTTTTATCAGTGCCTTCCCCTCTTCCATCCACTCCCAGTGCGAGCATGGTGCCTGCGTTCTCGCGGGTACGGCTGCTAGAGTCACTTCCCTGATGGTACTCGCACATATGTGAGTGTCACAATGAAGCCTTCCTTGCAATTAACTGTAATTGTGCTGTAGGCCAGATTCCTTCCTGCTCTATTTGGACCCCATACAGAGCTGCTCTATTTGCGTGGGTATAGCATTTCCCATCAGATCATTCTCACAAACATAAAGCTGATATAGCTCAGGCATTCATTCTCATTGGAAGTCATCATAGTCATCCTTTCTATAATGCTTTAAGTACTTGCTTGCTGGAGAAGAGAAAAGCCATTGACTGGTAATCAGCACCCCACTGCGCATTTATAATTGCGCTAATTTACTTTTTGTTTCCCTTATCAATATAAGGCTTACCTTAAAAAAGTCAAGTATTTTTAAAATTAGTGGGCTTAGGGAGAGGGCCTGACCCCGCTCACCTCTTTTTCAACTGCTTGAAGAAGACGACAAAGGGAAAGTTCTTAATTCCTCCTGCTCTTTGAGACAGAAGTGAAACCTGCCTTAGACGATAGCCAAAAGTTGGGCAATTCCCACACACCTCTCCTGTGAGCTGGGGCTACAGCGCAGCCGAGCAGCAAGGCACAGGGAGGACCCAGCACGCAGCAGGGACTGGAGGATCTCAGGTCTCTGATGTGGCAAGCATGTCATAGCTGAATGCACAGATGGGTGAGTGTTAGGAGGGGCTAGGAAGATCAGTCACTGATATCCCATGTGATTTTGAGCAAATCACTCTCTATAAAGTGAGGACAGCCATAGGGACATGGTGAGGATTTATTAGTTGGTGTTTGCAAGGACTCCAAAGACAAAAAGCTTTATTTAATGACAAATACTAATTTTTTATTTTATTTCATTTTATTTTTATAAAGGAAACCAGACCTTTATAATGTCATATTTTCATGCTTAACATACTCAGTTACCTACATGTCTAGTAAAGGTGGTAATATTTCAGATTTATATATAGGACATTCCTGATGATTGCTGTGTCCTTTGTTGTGTCCCATGTATCATGACTTGCATAATTTCTTTTCCAGGTGGTACTACAGTACTGAATACAGAAAAGCCAACAGTAATAGACAATACACTACAACCAGGTAAAAAGAAAAAAAAAAACTTATTAAAAACGTAATAAATTCCATACCCAAATTTCATACCAGAGACAAAATAATGAATTGCAGCACTTCCTGACTCCCCATTCCCTAAAAGTCTCTGAAGTAAAGAAGCATCTGGTCTCTCAGCTCTGTACAGTAAATATTTTATTCCTTTCATCCACATGTAGACACAGCAGAGAACAAGATTTCCTTCTGCATCAGCAAATGCCAAATGCTGACAAAATTGAACTAACTTAATCACACAGTGCACTGTCTCTAAATGTGGCATGTCAGTAACACAAAGTGTGTTTGCAAACTCCAGGAAAACAAAAACAGAGCCACACAAGCCATTCACTATTTATATCCATGGTTTTACAAAACTACGACAAGTAAAGTTTGCCAGTTTTCTCCACCAGGGAGCTGGCAGTTTTACAATATTGTTTTCTAGCAATTTTTCTCAAAATGGGGTTACATAAACTGCTACCATGAACTTGAAAAGGGAGAAGGAAGTTGTCACTGGTAGCAGGTCCTTTTTACTTAATCAATACAATGACTAGCAGCTTTTAAAATCCTTACTTTGCTCCTTCTGCAGCTTTCATAACATTTTTTAATATCCTGTACAATTTACTGAGAGTGGAAGAGAGGACAGATTTGGGCAGAAAATCTGAGCCATAGAGACTGGGAACACCAGTTTAAAGCTCTGTGCATTACTGATTGCAGAGCGGTAAGGAGGTCAGTTTTCAGCTACTCCCATTTCCTCCATTAAGGTACAGTCAGGCACAGTCTTGCAAGTGATTTATTAACAGGGTGGGTAAGTGTTTATCATTGTTTCCTCAACTATGTGACACAAACCTCTTTTGCTTCAAGTAGAAGAAAGGTACTAATAATGCAAAAATTTCCTACAGGACACCAGTGGTGTCGAGCTGATAAAAAGATAGAGCTGGCTTCTCTCTGACATTGTTCCCCCCCTCGGCTTCTGCGTTCTGATATTGCAGAAGTGAATGCATTTACTGTCCCTAAAATTTGTCTCCAGGGCTGTACAGTTTGCTTGGTCAGCATATACTATTTCTAGCTCTGCCCTGCTGTATGAGTGGGGCAGATTGAGGGGTACCAGTGCCTTCGCAGGACACTTCTCTGTGCTGTTCTCCCTCAGCCAGCAATTCTCCCCCAACCCCAAAATTTAGGGTTGGGGAAGGGGAGGGAGGTATCGCAGCGGTTTTGAGTAGAACATTTGGATTTTTCTGTCTGAAACGATCTTGTAGCTTTTTATTTGGCTGAAATGAAGGATTTATTTTA
This sequence comes from Cygnus atratus, assembly GCF_013377495.2. Classification (NCBI taxonomy): domain Eukaryota; kingdom Metazoa; phylum Chordata; class Aves; order Anseriformes; family Anatidae; genus Cygnus; species Cygnus atratus. The sequence continues at coordinate 15,300,260 of NC_066363.1, forward strand.
CAGTTCTTTTGACTGTTTTCTTGCATTTAAACAAATGCTAATTGAAAATTCATAAAGTGTCTCCGTGGTATGCAGTTTTCCTCGCTCCTCCACAGTGCCAGATGCAGTTACAGGTTGTGTTTAATCCCTTTGGCTTGGGTGGGACTCTCCAATAATAGATTGACTGTTTCTGCCAGAGATGAAGATATCCTCATTTTCTCTCCTTACTTCCCTCCTGCACCACCTTCGTTTACTGCATGATGAGCCAAGTTTTTTCTCTACTGAAGAAGTTTATGAGGTTCCCTTCAGAGCATGCCAATGCTACTTCCCTGCATTGTGTTGGTAGAAGCTGTTTCCTTCCGGGGAATAAGGAACAAGTTCACATCCCAAACTCCAGGCTCCCACATGGCAGCACATTACAAAGATCATAGATAGAGTTCAGTCAGATGCCAATAAATAAGGTTTCCCAAATCTGCAGTTTAAGACATAAAGGTTTCCAGCTGCTTCGTAATCCCTCACTGAAAACCAGCCAGAAAACTCCCCAAAAGGGGCAGCCAGTAGAAATTTGAAGAAATTCCCCTCAACATGGGGAAAGCCTTCTTGGCATGGCAGTGGTGCATCTCCCTCTATGGAGGGGGCACGGCTGGACCTCTTTGGCACAAGAAAGTGTGTCCGAGCTAGAGGCCATGCTGCAGGGAGCAAAAGCCTGCTACAGCAGCCACAAATAGCATAGTTTAAACTGGCCTTGAAGCTACAGAGCTGCTTGGGCTCCCCCTGGCCTCAGCTGGCCGAGGATCAGGGGATCAGCACACTCCAGCTCTTTCAGCTATTCTCAAGCTGAATGAGGTATCCATTTAACACACCAAGGACTGAGCCTTCAGCTTCAGCCATAATTCCCCCTAAGGTTTACCTTAAGATGCTAATACACCTCGAGGCAAATGGTGACCTCCAAGCCAAAGAGCTATTGAGGAACAGCTGCAGGATGCAGGCTCCTGCGGGTAACCCTGCATGAGCTACACATGCCATTGCCAGCCACAACAGCTCATGTCACGGTGATTCAGGACATATTTCCCAGCCCTCTCAGTACCAGCTCCTGCCGTGGCACAGGTACTTCTGCAATAATACGTGCTAACAGCTACGTTGCTGTCCACCTGCCTGCACTCATGCCTGCAAACACCCCTAATCTTGTTATCCCAGACTAACACACTTGTGTGTGTCAAAGCCTGAGATTATCCTATTCCCGCCAGCTTTCATACACTATGGAAACAGTTAAGTGCAAATAGCTGGAAAGCCTTGTGTATAAACAAGCTTTCCATCAAAGAGACTTTTGCAGTTCATTTCAAGGGGACTGAATTGTAAGAAAATAAAAAAGAATCATGATTTCAAACTGCTAAAAATGTTTAAAGCTTTGATTTTTTTTTTTAAGAGAAGATCTACTTTGCTCCTCAGACTTAAAAAGGTGCCTTTAGCAAACCTGTCCATCAACATAAATACCTTTCAGGCCTCAGTCCTACGACTCACCAACATCTAGACTTTTTTAACAGCTCTTTTAATTCCACAGAAATATCTGAAACTCTTGACTCTTAGCTATTTACATCCAGAGCAAGCAGTTCATTTACATTATGTACTCTCAGAATGTAAGCTCAGTCCTTTGTAAAGCAGTGTTCAAGAAGTAACTTATCTTGTTTTTCATCCATGTAAGAGGTATTTCAGGAAAATATAAATAAGAAATCCTGAGGTTAAAATCTACACAAAGAAATAATTTAAAGGTAGAATAGGTCTGATCCTCATTTATGGCAGGACAACTTTGCATCAATAAAGGGATGTAAAGGGATATTAAAGCACTTAAATTAAAATTTACTATCACTTAAGGTAATTCTATGCCACCAGTATAAGCAGTATAAAAAGGTGAAATGCAAATAAGAATCAGACCCAATATACTACTTTGAAGTGGTCCAAATTATGTTTGTAATTTCTCATTTTAATGTTGATGTACCCTTTGGCAAGAGCATCCTATAGAGAATTTTCATAGCATTTTTAATGCCATCATGCTCTTTCTTGCCTCTTGTCAGAAGAGTTATAAAAATATGTCAAAGTCTGTGGGCCGCAAAAGATTAATGGACTTGCAAGAAACTCACTCAACTAGATTTTCAAATGACTTTCTTGTTCGTGTGCAGTAATGGTTCCAGCTGTGAGCAAGATGTGGTCAAGAAGTACAGCTGTTGGTTATTCTTTGAGAGGATAAATCTGTTTTAATTCAGTATCACGTACCCTACATTTTCAAAAAGACATATGGGATTTCGTCACACCTCCCTCTCAGATTCTCATCTGAAGTGGTGCTATTTAGTTACATAATAGCGGGTTTTCTTCATCCTCTCAATAGGCACAAACCCCAAGATCAATCACCTCTTGGCAAGGGAATTATCTTAGCAGGGGAATGGGTCAGCGCTGCAAAGGGAGCTCACCAAATGCTACTCATCCTTCCTTCCTCTCTACTTTCCTTCCTTCCCCAAGAGCTGCCAAGCTATAGTTCAAGGACAAAGAAGAGGACAGATTGCCTGTAGATTACTGTGAGCTACTGTATCAGCCCCCTGGGACCTTTAATAGAAGAATTGAACTATTATGTCTTTTGCTGGGACAGTCCTCCTGTCCATACGACTAATGAACCTATCCTGATGCTACAAGTGTCTGTTATTAATTGGCTAGCAGGTCTATTTTTTCTTTTTATGGGTCCCTGGGAGAAGTATTGGAAGAGACTTAAGAACAGACAATAAGAGATGGCATGTTTAAGGAGCCCATAAAATGAGAGTACTCTGAAATGCCTTGCCTTTGACCTTCAGTTCCATTGCTGTGATTGTCTAAAGAACGCATTAACACGATCACTTCTGAGAAAACAGTAAGGACCTAGCAAAAAGTAGCTGACTGAGAGCAGGTTACATGCCTAATCCTGCTCAATTTCAGGGGATTCTCATTAACTTCTGCATGAAAAAGAAGTTCATTTTTATGTTACTCTATGCTGTCTGTGAGACCAAAGCCAAGGAACACAGGCATAGCCAAAACATATCAGACTTAGGCTCTTTGCCAGTTTACTGGCCTATATGTTTCAAATGAAAGTGTACAAAAATTCTTTATTAGATGGTGCTGTGAAATTTAGTCCTGCTTTGAAGCTCTCCTTCTAATCCCAGCGTTCAGAGCTTGCTTCAAACCATGAAGCAGAAGGCTTTTGTGACTCCCTGCATTTTAGAATTAACAATTAAATTTTGGATATTTTCCTCATCTATTTCAATGTCCAGTTTTCTTCGAATTGTGCTCAGCTTTAGCAGCATTCAAGGGAAGCAGTGTTGTTCACACTATATGAGAAGGTATTTCCTTTGATCAGTATTGAACTTCACTGGATGCCTCATAGTTTGCGGGCTATGAAATGGGGAAAACAGAACATTGTAATCTTCCTTCTTCTTCACCCATTTATATATTTCTCCTGTGTCCTCTGCTATTTATTTTTATTCAGAGTTGAACAATCCTTGTCCTATCAGTCTCTTTGTGCTATATGCTTATTTATGCTGTTACATCTTCAAATATATGTGATCTCTCTACCACTGTTCTCCTTTCTTGTGGTTTGAATACCACGCAGGCTATCATAAGCTTTGCATTATATAATCCTTTGGGATTAATAAAATTAATTTTGTTTTAGGTTTTCTAGGGCCTTTTTTAAAGTTCTGTTTCATGGCTCTGATGGCAAAGCCATGCAATATAGCTCTCTCTAGGCCTCCTAAACAATGAAAGGATATTTTTCACAAACTTAAAACCCTTTAATTCATTTCAATGTCACTCTGTTTCTTTAAAAAAAATTCCCCTTGATTTTCAGATGTCCCCTTTCGGACAAGATCTCTTTGATTACGGTCCCATTGTCTAGGAAAGAAAAAAAAAAAACATATACTGAAGTAAGAAACATAATGGATTGCCTTTCTGTACCCATGTGTGCACAGGCTGAGTTCTGCTTCTTCAACGTTGTGAGCCCAAAGAGAGATTGTTCACCACGATCTTCCCCTTTCCTAGAAAGGGCTGGGGTCTGCCAGGAAACACGTTTTCTCCACATTGAATTCCTGCAACAGACAGTATCTGTTTAATTCATTTGTTCCCAGTTAGGATGCCGCATCCGTGACAATGTCGGGTAGACCCCTCTGGAGGCCGGCAGGAGGGCGGGGGCGGCAGGCGAGATGGGGCAGATGAAAGGCAGGAGAAGAGACAGGGCTCAGTGCTGAGCTGCCGTAGCAGAAGGGATGGATGGGATCTGCCATGCACCCAGACCTCTCTGCTGACAGAAGGGCATTTTGGGGGGCCCAGAGGGGAGAGGGCACCGTGGCTGCCATGCAGGAGTACGATGAGTTGAGTTAAAACTTTGTCTGGGAGCGAGGTCTCACTGAACAAGGACACAGCGGGCAAGGAGAGAGTGATAGATGAACCCCTTTTGTATCTGTCCTGTCTTAACCTACTCACTTGAGGTTTCCTTTGAGGTTCATAAAATAACAGTTCTAGTTTACTTCCTATTAAAATCTGGCTTGTGAGTTCAAAAGCCTTTCCAGTCTTCCCTGGGCTGCTCACTGTGTGGAGAAGGTCTTTCCCTCTTCAGACTGGAGGAGATCCACCTCAGAGGTCTGCCCGGCTGCAGGTCCCAGCACACTTCCCACATTTCTCCATATTTTCCCACAATAAACAAAAGACATTCTAAGTTTTACATTACCTCTCTCTCTCTCTCTTTTTTTATTATTAATTTTTATTTTTAAGTAATGGGAGAGATAGCAAAAGAACACAATTGTTCCCCCAGAGCTGATAGTGATGGGAGCACAGAGTCCTTTGTTCTCAGTTTATATTTGCACAAAGTATCTCGTTAAATTAAACCTAAGTTTTTTCCTTTAATAAGGCGTGAGTCATGTCTGAGAAAAGACTTCAGAATTTGGTCACATTGCTTTAGAAAGAGTATTGCTCTAGTGGGAGTTGCCATTGCTCAAGGTGAGGTAAAAGTTCATACCAGTGGGGTAGAAATCAAAAGCCCAAAAGATTTCAAACTGGTTCTGAAAATAAGAAATACACGGGATTTATGTGCTATCTTTGTATAATATTCCCATCCAAATTCCAAGTTGTATTGAATAAAATAAGCTACTAGGTATTAAACCTTTGGGCAGAATTGAAGAGAAGCTGAAAACAAGATATGATCTCATCCTGACCATAATACCAGACTTCCCTTGTTTTATGTGGAGCTTGTTTTGAAGCTTATTTTCAGTTCACTTGGCAATCAGCCACATTTGTCCCTTTTCTGTCTCAATTTGTCCATTTCAATGCTGCCATCTTGTGGGCCTACTTGTCTGGAAGATGCTGAAATACTGTTTCACACTGAAGCCACGTATTATACGTTTCACCAGAAATCCTTTATGGACAAGAACATTTCACTAGTATTCCTGACTTTTCTTATTTTTATCCAAAGCTTATTGTGATTTGTTGCACAGTTATGGTGCAAATGTATATTAACAACCAGTGAATATATCTGATAAGCCAGAGCTTTCTTTTTGAGTCATATATATTACAACAGAGTTATCAGACAATGTGTATCAGACAATGTGGGCAAATCAGAAGAATTAATCTAACGACATAATGTCACAAAATATGGTTCATAAAGAGACAAAAACCAGGTATATCATTTACTAGACATAGCCATTCTTCATCTTTTTCCTAGAAGGGCTGCTCTTGTTATGGCTTCTCAGACTTTCAAGTGGGAATGGCTCCCTTAAATATCAAATAAATACAATTGGTTCTGAAATGCAAAATCTGAATAACGCAATTAATAATCATATTTCCTTCCTTCTTTTCTCTCTTTTCCTGCAGAGTTGCCAATATACAACTTCAACTGTGGGTTTGGCTGGGGATCTCACAAGACTTTGTGCCACTGGGAACATGACAACCAGGTGGATTTGAAGTGGGCAATTCTGACCAGCAAAACTGGGCCAATTCAAGACCACACAGGTAATCATGAGTTCATGATTTAGGCATTTTACACAGGAAGAAGTTGTTCTGTTTTACACCAAGATGCCTTCCAAAACCACAGGAGCGTGAGTTATACCTAAAATATGAATTATGGGAAAGATAAGTGTGGGCAAACTGATCTGTAATGTGTAGACACAACTGACCATAATTGTCCCTCTGTTGGGGAATAAAGATCATTTATGGTCAGGAATTGAAGATATTCCCTCCTTCTGACTAGCCTTTGGATAACTGCCATCCAGGGTAGGGGGAAAAAAAAAAAAAAAAAGAATAGCCAAATATTCTGCAAATATAACTTACCAAATGATACCGTCCTGAACAAACCTCATGAACTATTCCTGTTTATAGTTACTGTCTGCTACAGAAAGGTGTTGCAAGTAAAACTTCCCCAATGGACTTGTTTTGATGTCCTCCTCCTCTCCAACAGGAGCTGGCGATTGCAGTGATCCTTTTGCTCACACAGAGTTTTTCCAGAATTATTACCCTGGGAAATAGATTGGTTGGTTTTGTAGTATCTAACTCATGGCTCTGCATAATTAGGCAATAAATATGCTGCTGGCTAGTGGAGAAGGGAAGGCAGTGTGTGACCTGCACAGTCTCTCACTTCAGTGTTCTCTCTTGCATACGTGCAGATTAATCAAATGTGTTAGAGATGAACCCCCCCTTCCCACTTCTGCAACCCCTTTGCCTAATGAGAATGACAAGGAAATTAGACAAAATTGGACTTTTTAAATTCTGAGACATTTTCAATTGAATCTTAAGACAAGTACAGTAGTTTCAGGGAAAGAAAAAAAAAAGAAACTTATAATACTTTGACTATAAATGGCATTGTACAAATAAATGGCATCAGATTAACTAAATGCAGTTAGCTGAAGTGAAGGCTGTAATGGTGGAAAAATTGATGTAAAGTAAAGTGAAATGGCTCAGTAGGATCTGACACTGAAAGGAGGTTAAAAGCTATGTTAGCCAGAGACTGACAAAATCTAAAAGGCATGCATAAGTAAAGCTCTAATTAAGACAATGAAGACAGAGTTCCTGACCCAGCACTGCAATAATATTCTGGAAATGAGAGCTATCAGCACTTTGCCACCAAGGATTATAGAGAGACTGAACCTGTCTTCAATCAAGAGATGAAGAAATGATATTTTTCAAATGAGATTTTGTTGTTTCTGCTGGGCCCTGCTAGTGCAGAAGGCTTATCCATTCCATCAACTGTAACTTCAATAAGTCTTCCAGGCAGCTCCTTTCGATCTTTGCTACACTCACTTTCAATATTGTCCAGAATTTTCCTTCATCTCCAAGGGCACCTTCACCTGCCAGGTTTGCCATCTGGGCGGGGTGAGTGTGAACGCAGACCACAAGCAGTCTGAATGGCACTGCCATCCTAACCATACCCCTCAGCGTGGCTATTAACCAGCAAAGCCACCTTGCACATTGGCAGAACAGCAATGAGCAATCCCCAAGTATATCTTGCTCTCAGCTTTACTTGTATAAAGCTGAAGAAACTCCACATAAGTGATATTCAACAACAATTGCTTTATGACAGCAGAATATTCTATACACCACTTCAAAATGTACGTTATGATTAATTTTGGCCAGTTAGGTCGTCTGGGATGACATCCTAATGCTGTGATTATTTTCCTTTTTTTGGATTTCCCTATCACCATTCTTTGATGAGATTTGCACACGTGTTGTGCTGCTCTCTACACAGAAGCAAAGTTGGAAAGAACATATAGGCAAATAACATATGCCAGTAAATGCTGTTTCCATCCTGTTACGTGACTATATAATGTATGCAATTTACTCACCCACAACAGGTGAACTTTGTATTTTTCTACCCTAATCCTCTGCAAATAGGCTGTTCAACAGCTGACTGAAATGGCGGCTTGGCTAGTGCAAATCACAAGCACTTTACTGTAGTCAGTATCTCACTTAGCATTTTGTTACCAAATTGCATTCCCCCCTGCTTCCCTCCCAGTGTGATTAAACAAGTGATTTTTCAAAGTTAAGGGGATCCAGTGTTTAGATTTCAACATGTATAGATCCATTCTGCTCTTCAGAAAATACCAACCATAATCTTAATCTTCTGGAAAATGGCTCACAAAAATACGGAGCCCAATATATTATTGCCAAAATCAAATGGAATATCTCTGGCACCATTTGTGACAATAGTATAACTTGATTTAGGAACACTGTTTAGATTTCAGTTCCTGATCTCAGACCGTAGCTGCTCACAGCTATCTTCTTCTCCAGTGCTCTTCCCATTCTGACCTTGCCTTCTCAAACACAGACTAAACAGAGATTAAAACAGCTCTTTGCACAATCAGTGTGGAGCAGGCCCAGGGGATTTCTGCCAAGCCTGCTGCACAAGGACTGGCTCTCCTCAAGAGGTGCCCACTGACTAGTGCAGCATACGTTGTCACACTGAACGTGCTCTTGCCTCCTTTCCTGAGCAATTCTTGGCACAGGCCATCCTGGTGAGCAGCGCAGGAGACAATGGCGAGCAGATATAAACTCTCCTTGGAGCACGTGTGCTTCCCCAGAGCTCCCAGAGCACTGCCCTCAGCTGTGAGACTTGGCAGGAAGCAATGTGAGCAGGGGTGGCTGAGGCTCGGGTTTATTAGGTGAACAAATAAAATGACATTTGGTCACTATTTCTAACGCAGTCCTTCTGTCACAGCAGGAGATGGCAACTTCATTTACTCGCAAGCTGACGAAAGCCAGAAAGGCAAAGTTGCCCGGCTGCTGAGCCCCGTGATTTACTCACAGAACTCTGCCCACTGCATGACCTTCTGGTACCATATGTCCGGCCCGCATGTCGGCACCCTGAAGATCAAGCTGCGGTACCAAAAGCCAGATGAATACGACCAGGTGCTGTGGACCCTAAGCGGGCACCAGGCAAACTGCTGGAAGGAGGGACGTGTTCTTCTGCACAAGTCTGTGAAACACTACCAGGTGAGTGTGGCCATCGTTCGCTACGCTGACAGAGATGATGCCATGGAGACCTCGCTGGTCGTTTTATACGCTTTAGCAGAAAATGTCACTGGAGGATTTATGTAGACAGGTTTATACCTACAGATGAGGTGCTGCTGCTGTGACAGTAATAGTAGTGGCATATTTCATGGTATCTCAGATGACAGTGATACAAGCAATTTGTTATAGAAGACCAAATAAATACATTAGAAATCATTTCTCATCTGTCACAAAACTGCATCCTTGCCACAGTTTTGCTGCTGATGTAAAAGACTTCAGTGAAGTTATGACATTATATACATTCACATTTGCATGTGTAAGTTCAGAAAGACTTACAGTGCTGACTGACGGGCCACAATCAAAATATATGTAATATGGCATCGTGACAACTGGAGACGTGTGTTAACAGCTAATTAAAATTTCCTGAATGCTTCAATTGTGTGTTAACATGAAAACAATGTGAAAATTATCTTATTTTTCTAGGTGGTTATAGAGGGAGAAATTGGAAAAGGAAATGGAGGAATTGCTGTGGATGACATTAATATTGACAATCACGTAGCACAAGAGGATTGCAGAAGTAAGTACAAATAGGAAGAACGTATCGATATCTCATCCAAAATATGATTTAATTAGGTAGCTGGTTGGGGGTTTTTGGTTTTGGTTGTTTTTCTTTGTTTCTTTTTCTGTTTGTTTGCTTTTTGTGTGAGAAAGGGACACATAATTACTGCCTATATCGGAAACTTTGCACTGAAAACACCCTGATTTGGCCCATAGCTTAATTCATAGGCTGACCTCAGTACTGCAGTGATGCTGTCTTTTGGTTCAGAACTGGCACCCTACTGATGGGTCACAGCACGTTCACATCCTCACATCTCTCCCTGTATTTTTATTGATGTACTCTTAAAATTATTCTGCTTTTCCTAATGCTCTTACCTGACTTAAGTAATGCTCAAAATTCCAATTTAATTTCTTCACCCTTTTTAGATCATTTACCACTTGAAAACTATCCTAGGTTTTTTAAAGCACTGTATCAAACCCGCATTGGATGTGCAAGCATGGTGCAATGGCCCATGCCCTGTCCTCTGCTGTTCTGCAGCTCTGAGGTTGCTGTGACTCGTTTGCTATAGTCACCAGCTCCCAGACATATATCACTGAGTAATGTTAGATCATGGCCTGTTCCACATCTGAGCCAAGCTATTCTTGAGCCACTATTTCAGAGGTTTTATTTCTGGCCAGTCTTGAGTTATTCCAGTCACTGCTGATCATATCTGCATTGCATACTGCATGTAATTTGGCAGCAGCACCCACAGATAAACACAAGAAACTGAATCCTGTCCTTCACGATGGAGATTAAGCAATGACTTTCACATAGGAGAGGAAATAGAACTGAGAAGCGTCGGCATCAGAAATATAAACTTACGCCATCTGAGTTGGCAGCACAACTGAGAATAATAATAGAGGGTGTTCCTCACCCTTTGTGGCTAACAGCCATTTGAGGATAACATGACAGGCTTCCACTACATGGTAATTTCATTGCCAAATAAGAAGACTGTACAGTCTCTTCATTGTGCAGTCCATCTCCTGGGGTTCATCCTGGGCCACCAGAGTGACTGTTACCAGGAAAGAGAGGCAGGACATGGTGCCTGATCTTTCTGTGGTGTCCTCCTTTTAGGAGCCAAAGCCAACAGCTCAGTCTGCAGCCCAAACATGAGTGGTCTTGCTGCAGTCGGTGAAACTGTTCTTGTGATTAACTATGCCTTCACTGATGAAGTGTTATGGAATTGGGCTCCAAAATTGTAAATACAATGAATGAGATGCTAATTTATCACACTGATTTCTCTTTCCTAGGCATGGAAAACCCCTGCTGATAACTCTAAAACTGTGCCAAGATTGGGTGGAGAGGAGTTTTTAAATCCTTTTTTCTCCATTAATTTTCAGAGCCCATCATAATGAACAGTTCTGTCAAGCTGACATAATGATGCTCTGACACAGAAAAATCTGCTATACCATTATTGCCAGCATGATAGTCAATCAGTGTTTGTAACCTTAATAATCAATGTCAATTCTCTTTGCTTCATTAGAATCAACTGATGTGGAGAATGAAATAGATGAAGAAGACCCAGAAAGTAATCAAACAGGTAAAAAATGTGTTATTGTTACAAGAACATGAATTTAAAAGTGTATTTTCATGTGAATTTTTGTATTCTATTTATCTATTTATTTATAGATTGGTTCTCTTAACTGCTTATGGTACTGTGTTTTTTTTATTTATCTAGATCAAATACTAAAAAAGCTTATACTTATACTAATGATTTCATATTTTAATTCTTCTATGCCACTCAATCTTATAGATTTTCTATCATTTATAACTATCTCAAACATTTAAAATTATATTTTTATATATTTGTTACATTGCATACATCTATACGTACAGACGCTATAGATCCATAATATTTTGTTATCTAGAAGGCATGCCCAAAGCTGAAGAAAAGCTATCATTATATCTTACAATTTATGCCTCATGCGGTGTCTAGGTAATTAGGCTCAAAACTCTTCAGGCTAATCATTTCTCAGACCTTGCTGAAAATGTCATTTTATGACCAGTCTACCAAAGCATTATCGTTTTCAATGATGATAGCTGTAAATGGATCATTAAATGGATCATAACTGTCATATTGTCCCAATAATAAAATATAGTCACATTTTTTCAGGCATAGAGCTTAGGTGTTTTTTTTTTTCCTCTCTGTTACAGTCAGTGGGATTGTTATCATTGGTTTCAGTGAAAGCAGCATTTGTCCAGAAAGAGTTTTTTGCTTTTCCTGCAACAATTAGCAAAGTTTATAAGTTTATTTTATGTCCTTAATAAACTCAAAGAGGTGAGGGAAAACGTTATGATACCCAGTGAATATTTACACAAGGGGGCAGAGTGCTCTGCTGTGTCAGTTCCGTCCCTGTTTGCATTTCAAGGTCCAATCCTGAAGTCAGTGAAGTGGAGATGGACTCAAACTCGGTGGAAATTCCTGATCAGTGTCTAAGACTATAAATAGTCACACTGAGCTGTATAATATTTATTTAACATTTTGGAGCTAAATACCACAGGCAAAATATAACCAAAAGGTCTGGTTATTCATTCCCAAGACTCCTATGTAAATCAAGACAGAGTCAGACCCCTACTATCATGTAGCAGATTCAATGGCTGAAGAACAGTATGAAGAAATCAACAACTATTTGGGCCACATTATAGTTTTCAGCTGTTTATGACTACCCTCCAGGAAGCTAGGTTTTCAAATTATGTAGCAATTTATGCCAAAAACTTTATATTCTTTTTCTAAAATTCCAACTCATCAAACAAAGCTCTAACTCTAATCTGTTCTGAACATTTTGCAATTCTTTACTCCATTTCAGGGTTTACGCCTCGATATCATACAGATGAGGACTACGATGACAACATCTCCAGGAAACCAGGCAACGTCCTGAAAACCCTAGATCCAATCCTTATTACTATCATAGCCATGAGCGCACTTGGGGTGCTTTTAGGAGCCATCTGTGGAGTTGTCCTGTACTGTGCTTGTTGGCACAATGGGATGTCAGAGAGGAACTTGTCTGCACTGGAGAATTACAATTTTGAACTGGTCGATGGTGTAAAACTGAAGAAAGACAAACTAAACACACAGAATTCTTACTCGGAAGCATGAAGGTATAAAGTGAGTGGAGAAGTTTCAGAAAATCGAGATGGAAGGACATAGCTCGGTCATGCTGGGGAACTGTTGATCTTCTTTTACTGTACAGGCTGAAAAGTGCATTGATGACACTGAGCCAAGCTTTTCTCAGGAGCTTCAATGAGTGTGTAACCGATAAACATGGACACCAACCTGTGTTAACAATCTGAATCATGTACAGTCTGCTTTTTCTGTTGGTTTTATTTGAAATAATCAAATGCTGGTGTTGAGACCAAGTATGATTGACTTATAGTACATTTTGTCTTTCTTTCTCTCCCTTTCTTTTGTTTTCTGTTAATGGATAATTTTGTTTTACTGTGCAAAATCCAAGATGCTGTCACAAAATGTATTCAGTGGGGTCCTTTGGATGGACATGCTGTCTGTAGCTCAGTGCCCAGAAATTATTGGAGTAACAGCAATTTAGTGGACTCCTGCACCTGTATTTGTGTATAATTGCTCGTGTTGTGCATAGGCAAAGAAGGTTTAGGATGTTTTTGAAAGTACTGCTGCATCAGTACCAATATAGTGTGTCAGCTCTGTTTACGAAGCAATACAGTCAAATTTTATTGATGTTTTTCAGTGTTGTACTAAATTTTGTGCTTGTGAACTCCATAAAAGAGTATGTGCCATCATCAGACACAACTGGTAACTGAGTGTACTGCCTAAAATCTAAACAAAAAAAGTCCTTGGCACTGGCTAGTGTATGTCCTCTCAAGTGCCTTTTTGTTTGTACTGCTTCTCATTGTGTTAACATTGACTACAGCTCTGCTTCTCTCCAGTTGCGCCCTTGTCTTTAATCATATACTGATGGCTCACTGACTAAAAGAAAAGTATATTTTAGGGTAAGAAAGTAGCCTAAGGAAGGCAAGGGCTAATCAGATTTGACCACCTGGCTCGATTGTTCTGCTTTCTGTATTTCAACTTCATGTCTCTTGACCCTTTTGTATAAAGCTGCAATATCCCCTTTTATTGTTCTTTCATATAGAATGTATTTTCAACTGTAAAATCTCTCTCCCTTTTTCTTCTCATTCTCTCTTTCTCTCTCTGAGTAGATTGCATAAACATTTGCCATTGCCAAGGAAAGAAAACTGCAGCTTTAACTTGTTGGTAATGGCAAAGGATTTTATTAGAGTTTGTGTTAAAAAAATAAGGGAAAATTCTTAACTTTACCCTCCAAAGTCGAACTTTGGGTTTCTTCTTAACAGCATAAAGTGACAGTATCTTTTTTCCTGAAGTCATGAAACACATCTTTTATCCTGAACAACTTGCCTGTTAATTACACTAGGGAAAATGAATCCCTCACTGAAACAATTGCCTTTAAAATGAGAAACTTTCCTCCTGCCACTACCTGAATCAGACTTCTGTTCTCTCAGTAAACCTGTATTTTCATGCTAATCAATGCTAATTGGGCTTGCACATGGGTACTGAGGGCAGAATAAAATCCCACAGTGCATGTAGGGGATGTTCGTACCATTCTGTTATATCTGACTGGCATCTCATACCACGAGGTTTCTGTTTGACCAGAAGTGCAGATAGTGGTAGATTCAGTGAGCTGAGATAATTTAAGCTGTCAGGAAAATGTGCTCAACAATTATGTGGCAATTTTTTAATATTTAGGGACAAATATTATTGGACAAATAATATCCAACAGCTTATGCAGCTGGTCCAGAAGGGTAAAAAGAAACAAGTATGTTGTGCTCAGGAGAACACAGGAGGAGGTGAGGGGGCAGAGGGTTTCTCCCCTACTACCACTGTGAGGGCAGCCCCAGGCCATCTGCAGTGACCTCCACTACACAGCTGGAGCTGGGGAGCTTCAGCCAATGCAAACCTGGTGGAAGGGGTGTCCTGCAAAGTCCTGAACTCCTTCCTCACTGAATTCCCTCCATAGAGCCAGGGAAGTGATTGTGACTTTTGGAGTTAGTCCTTTCCAAAACTGATTTTGTAGTAGAGCAATGAAGTATCCTGCCCAGGGTTAGGACTACAGAAGGGCTAATTCACCATTGAATTACTACAGCAACAGAATACACCCCTATTTCTCAATTAAATGTTTTGAAGCATATCTACCAACGTAAACAATGCTAATCATAAAACAGAAACTAATCACAAAACAGAAAATCCTGTGGAAACCAGTAACCCAGAAATTGAAGAAGAGGGAGGGAGACTAAAGGTTAAAAATATGAGGTAGGTAGTTGAAAATATTTTAGAGGAAGACTCAATAGAAAAAACAGTGGACAGTTGCAACTTCAAAGAACTCCTAAAGCAGAGACTATAGTGAATATTCAAACACACACTTCAGGTCTTCATACCTTTGCCTAAATTGTAAGAATTACCTCCCCAGGCTCTAGACCTTGGGTCATCCAGAAGGTGAGACGGAGCACCTAAGGCCTGAAAATTAAGCCCAAAATTTAGACCATGAAATGGCCCCAGTGACAAGCTCACTTTGGCAGAGGCAGAATTTTCATTTATATCTTACAGTGTAAGCTGACCATCATGGTATCGCAGCAGCTAGTTAATTAACCCAAAGATAATGGATTTTTCAAAACTATTTTCAGCATACCACCATGTGATTCAGTTGTGTTAGGATCTGCTATCCTTAGCTCAAAACACTTCTAGTCCACTAGCCTGAGAGTTACATTTATGTATTGCCTTGAAGAGAAAATCCCACTGGGGAGCCCAGATGCAAAACTTTTTGAAATATTCCCATGGATTTCAATAGATTCTGGACCAGCTCTTGGTCTTGGTCTGTTTGAAGAGTAAAGCTGGTGGTTGGTTTTTTGTTTTTCTGTAATATTTTAACATACTGAGAATGGTAAACATAAAAAGAATTGTATCTCCTTTGTGGTCTTCAGACCTTACTATGATAATGAGGATCTAGCACTGAAGATTTGATTTCTCTGAAGGTAATAGAATGAAAGTTGCCCTTCAAAAAAGGAAAAATGATACTGCAACTTTACATTGAAAAGTATCTTGCACTGATAAATATATTTAAAAAAAATTATATGTTTATAAAGTTATTAATTTGTAAAGGCAGTGTTACAAAATGTTCAGTTTATATTGTTTTAGATTGTTTCATAATTTTTAAAGTGTAAAATAACATATTTTTTTCTTTATTGAAAAACTATAAAAATCTTCTGTAGTAAAATGATTTCATTTTACTGGTATATTATTGCTTCATGTTTTGTACCATCATAAAACTTTGTGCAAATTTTTTTTACAGAAATTTTTATTTTCTATGACAATATGACACTTGTAAATTGTTGTTTCAAAATGAACAGCGAAGCCTTAACTTTAAATGACATTTGTATTCTCAGACGCTGAGTAGCATAAAAAAAAAATCACATAGAACTGAACTGTAACTTAAATTTCCAAACTATGACTACTACATTCCAAAGAAACAGTTGAATTAAACATTTTCATAAAATATCCCATACCTGATGTATTTTATTATACTAAAATGGATTTATTAAATGTCTGTTTTTCTTTAGAATCTTGCAACAAGCACAATGTTTTAATCATGGCTACACTTGTTCGAAGGCAATTAGTTAGAATAAAAGTTAGGGTATATCTTGCTAGCTTTAGGTATTTACTGAACGTTTCTAAACTTAAGTTTCTCATCTAATCTGGTTGTCTCAACTATCCTTATGCACAATGGACAGACACCTGGGTAGGACAGTTCATTGTTTAGGGTGGTTTTAGCAGCATGGTTTTAATACTAAGCACTTTGCACATTAAAATTTGTCAAATCTTTATTTTGCACTTATGAGCAGTGCACATACTGTCAGTATGTCATTAGTTTGAGTGCTCATGGACATACTTACCTCAGCTACTTTGCTACTCCTGGGAAAAATATTGTGCTTATTACCATATTTTTGATGATTGTGATACTTGAAGAGAAAATATCAAATCTTTTCTCCTTGAGAAAGCAGTATTATGGGTATGGGTTTAAAATATGAGCTGGAACTACAGCAATGCTTCTAACAAAACTTTGCTTTGTGGTTAGAGTGGGGATTGCTCTTGAAAACTAGTTGTAAAGGTTGTTGTTCATACAATCACTAAATCCAGATTTCTTAGGAATGTACTTCATTGCATTCTGTTTGTTTCTGTGATACTCAGCCGCAAGGCATTTTGAGGGAAAATAGATGACAATGGAATTAATTAGTGGGAAAAAGAAAAAAAAATCTATAAAGTGAATCCATTGAGGATGAAGTTGAGAAAAGACAGACAAGTATTTCAAGTTAAGAAAATTGTCTTTCTTTCATTTAGGGGAAATTGATTAGCCTAGAAGCTAATATTTACTTAGCACTAAGCCTTCCATTTCCCACACTAAAGAGACTGCATGAAGGAAAGACAAAAATACTGCAATGGGTTCTGGTAGTGAAACCCACCATAACCTGTAAACTTGGAAGAAAATAATGACCAGATGGAAATAACAGATTGTTCATCTAAAGAAAGCCAAAGCCAGGAGTACATAACTCTGAGGTTCAAATATTAGGGTCATGGTCTGCAAAAAGGGTCTTAGGCAAGTAGACACAAGCAAACCCTGTCATTATTTTACAAATCAAAGAAACCAGCCCTAAATCAGCAGCCATGTAGCTGCAGTGCTGGACCCAGTCTCATTTCATTGCCCTTTAGCAGAACATAAAATATGATTATACAGCAACAGGCAGATGCGCAGGAGAAGCAGGGGCAGCCCAGCTGACGTACAGTTGGGTAAGGACCCTTGGCATCACGGAAAGGACAGTCATGCCTACCTGTACAAGCCTGCCTGCTGGACCGAACCTACTGACCCCAGTGGAAAAAGAGTCTCCTCAGTCCTCATAAACTGCCTTCTGTGAGGCATATGAGGACTTAACAAGTGCTTACTAGCATATTTCTAAACTTGATCCCCATATGTCTTTTCTCATGTGTAATTAGTCTATTTTTAATTCAATTCTCCTAACCCACTTTCCCAAAGTCAAATGTCCAATTTGGTTTTGATTTTCAGATCACAGGTAAATTTGCAGACATTATGGTTGTTAGATCCCAGAACTAATTCCCTTCCTATTCTTTAATTATCCTGTCCTTTGCAATGCATTATGCCTAACAGCATATAGGTTCAAGCAACATTAATTTATTAGAGCTTTAATTTCTTCTTTTATACCATCTTATGCATCAAGTCACCCATAACCACAATTTTATCTACAAGTGTTTGTTGAATTATAACAAAGTGTATTTTTTTTCCATAGGATACTTTGTATAGCTGTTTTCTTTGCCCATTAGTCCCCCTGTAGACCCTAACTGGTTTTCTACAGTAGGTCAGTTCCCTGTATAAAGTTCTATTTTCATATTTACAATCATTCAAACTGTAATCTTATCACCTCAGGACTGATGGTGCCTCAATGGTTATAGCTGAAAATCTCATTAAAAAATCTTCTGGCACTTTTCACAGATGGATGGATTCTTATCATGTTTCCAAACCTAATTTCACCTTCAATAATCATATTCTCCTATTTAAATTTACATTGTTTTTATTCATCTTAGGCATTTAATTCATGTCCCTGTCACTGTGCAGCATCACTGTGCACCATGCACTGTGCTTCCCTACAGACAGCTGCATTTTCATCATGGGTGAGCTGGATCCTATTGAAAAAGGAATGACAGCTTTACTGGAGTGCCATTGGTACGAGAGAGGGAGGTCCAGTTGTGCTCTCAAGTGAAGAAAGCAAGGAGGAGGTGTTGTCATAATGCAGACTGAAGGATTTAATTATAAGAGGCTGGAGGATGAAGGGCTTGCCTGAGGAAAAAAATATTTCAGGTGATACAAGCTGTAAAAAAACTCCCATGTTCAATTCTCTTGTTTTTCCCTCACCAAAAAAATAAAAATATAAATATAAAATTCACAATTTCCCCAAAAAGGTTTGCATTACAGAAATCTCTCAAGAAGTTGCCATGTACTTTTAATTCCTCATGCACAGAGGAAGGGAAGGGATCCAACCCATCTGTTAGCTGAACCTAAACGGTGAACTTCTTCACTCAAAGAGGCAAATGGGTGCAGACGTGCCTTTGAAGACCCAGGCAGCATCTCAGGGCATTCTTCATGCATTATTTTTATCTTGAGCACCTCTATTCCCTTTCCTCTGTAACATGTTTCTCTATGCCAGTTTTCTGCTTCCCTCCCTTCCCAAACACTTTTACATTTCGTATTACTAAGGCGTGCATAGCATGAAATAGCCCTGTTCAGTGCCCACATACTCTGTGTCGGAAGAGAGGAGAAGAGCCCACTTCATCCCACCACTCCTTTTCCACATCCCTGCCAGGGATGTGTTCTCCATGTCAGGGGTACAACTGGTATCCCTTTAATAAATAATCTACCTTTCAGGAAGCTTCACTGTTTTATAGATCAGGAGTGATATCTTTGCATTAATCCACTAATTAAATATTGATACCAATCTTCCCGCTTAGTATTTACTTACCGGCTTCATAACTGTTAGCATAATTGAGTGGGTCACTCTTCTTTTGCCTTTTGAGACTACTGACTAAACCCAGTGTTTTATCTTTCTCTCCTTTTAACCTTCCAATCTGACTGTGTTTCCCATAGCTCTGTCAGCAAGGGAAAAAAAAATGGAAGCATAGTTGCCCCCTTTCTGTCAAAGAGACTGAAATAACTCATTGAATAAGTAGGAGAATTAAATTTATTTTAAAATGAGTTTTTGTGGAGTGAAAAACAAAGACATCTGGCTGGTTAGAGGTGTTGTTTGAGATGGCTGTGAAGCATTAAGGAGGGAGTCACTGGATCTGTCTGAAAAATATCCTGTAACACCTGTAAAGGTTTAACTAGACTGCAAAGTCATGAGAGCACAAGACTATTGAAGTAGGCAAGATGTAAACATATTGGTTTACCCCAGGCATGGTTGGAAAAATGAAAGAAAAACATGAAAATACTTAGTGCTAAGAGTAGATCGGAAAGGATCTTCTTACTCTAGGATCTACTAGTGTCTCTTTCAATCAGTTCTCAGAAGATGGAAGGCAAAACAAGGACTGAAGATAACTAAAGCTCAGTCCTACTTACAGCTCAAACTGGCTAATTCATGTCCTAGAGTTATCAAGCAGCTCTGAGACTGAAACAAGGAGAAGTTGCTTGCCACCACCCTTTGTGTAAAAGGTCTTTGACTCTTAATCCCAACTCCATTGCATAACCTTCAGTTACACACAGGCAGCAATACCACTTTGCAGCCATTGCCCACATAATCAAAAGTATAAGAAATATTTGTTGTAGGACATATTTTCTTTCTTTTGCATTTATTTGGCCTTACTTATTTTTAAGACAATACTTGCAAAATAAGCCATGTTCCCCCAGACTCTGTTTTGCATGGTGCAGGGCACCCCAGATTCTGTTTGTCAGCTTAGGAAGCCCATTGTGGGAACAGACCTCCCATCTGCTCAGCTGATGCTGTTCTGCTGCCCTTCTTCATGGCCTGCTGATTGTTTTGCATCACTATCCTGTTTGCAGTAAGGTCACTGAAAGTTCATTTGAAATCTAGACTATTTCAGTGCCATAATATATAGACAACTCAGGATCATCTTTGCTACTTTTAACAAGTCTTTTCACAATCTATTCCCTTTTCTTCATGCACGCTGAGGTCTTTAAGTGGTCAACTTAAATCCATATATCTCAATAAAGTGGCTGAATCACTGCCATTGAATGGTAGGCCATTATCTACAATTAGTTTATGGCTCTTAATAGCTATTATTGCAAAAGATGGATTTCTCTATAGCATGTGTCTTACCAAAGATCCTGTTAGTACTCTTGCTTATGAAAATTTAAGTGGTAGCTGCTTTCTGGAGAAGATCAGGTTACTCTCCAAGCTGAAATAAACTGGTACCAGCTAATTACTATGGGTAATAAATAGATTATATGCTTTGTGAGGACTCTGGTTCTTCTTTGCTATGTTTTGTTTGTAATAATGTAAGTGTGCACAGCACTAGATAGCCAAACAGACTGAAGAAATTCTGTGAAGGTGTCACCATCTAGTTTAAGAGAAAAATACTAAACATCTATCAGCCACAGGGACATAGTAACTTGTCTCAAAAGAACAGCTTTTCTTTTTCTGTTTATAGAAGCATGGTGGTTAGAACACCTAGAATAAGTGTGTGTCATTTCGATGGAGAAAACGATGGATTTATGAATCTCCTTGAGGAAATGCCTTCTGATGAAGGACATGAAGGAGCAGAGAGTAGAGGCAGAGTAGATAGGGTCATGAACTTCATTTTACTTCTCATCATGAGTAATAGTGCTAAACTGATAGTCAGTCAGATCTTTCATTTTCTTTAATTTAACGCTATTCTTCTTGCTCCTTGCATTACTGACCCCACATTATAACTGAACCATGTGTTTTATTACAATGCTAAGCACTGCTTTAAATGCACATGAGAAGATTTCAGTGCTTTTTATACTGCACAGTTACGTGTGGTGAGTTTTGCTCTTTTCACATAAAGAACCATCTCAGAACTAACAACTTGTATTATTTTAATCAAGTCTCATTTCGCACAGGTTGTGAACTTTAATACAGACTGCCATTTCTTCTGGGTTTCAAATATAATGCACAGCTCAGCACAAGCCTGACCTTCGTGGTTTTATCTCTGCACATATTTGCTGAAGGTACTTCATTAGATACCAGTGCTGATAAAGCTTTCAGCTTTCTTACTGGCTTTTTTGGAGCTGTTGCTGATTACCAATACACACATTTTAACCAATAACACGCTGTCTGTATATTAAATATAGTAAGCACACATATATACTATCCCCTTAGATGCAACTGTGATTCTGCAGCAGACAATGAAGAAGCACTAGAAGTACAAGAATGGAAGTTTTGCCTAAAGGTAAAGGCCTGTTTGATTATTAAGCATATGAAAGTCAGGTTTGGAGCTTCCCTGTGACAGTGCAATGCACTTAGAAATACAAAGAGCATCTCTACAGGCAGATGTATTTTCAGGCTGCTCTCACATTGCTCTCCTGGCTCACTTCCTAGCTCAGATTTTGCAGGTTAAAAAGAGTATTTAATATTCAGCAACTATTTTCCTCTACTACTTTACGGATCCTTTTTTTTTTTTAACTAAAGCAATTTGTATTTAATGTTTATATTGTGACAGTGCCTGCAGGATGGCGAAGTTGGGATCCCATAGTGTAAAACAACATATAAAGATACAGAAAATGTACATTCCTGCCTCACAAACAGGAATCATAATGTGGCTGTTATGAGGAAAGATGGCTCTGAAGCCAGTGTCTTCAAGTGCCTTTATTACCAGCTATGTCTCTTGCATTTTCCAGAGCCGTTGCTGTTTTTTATGATCAATGTA
This sequence comes from Cygnus atratus, assembly GCF_013377495.2. Taxonomy (NCBI): domain Eukaryota; kingdom Metazoa; phylum Chordata; class Aves; order Anseriformes; family Anatidae; genus Cygnus; species Cygnus atratus. Next base: position 15,322,303 of record NC_066363.1, read on the forward strand.
TCAAATGAATGGAATGCTACTACAAACATTGCTGACCACTTGAAAGTTAATTGATTAGCTTTCAAGGGTAACATTCAGCTTACCTGCTAATGGCTAAATGGGACATCATCTCCAAAGCCGAAGTCACAGCCACTGTTACAGATGCCTACCTCACCGCAGGGTGAATTTTCTTCTCATGGTATCAGTTTCTCCTGTCTACAGAATAGTCTGGGCTATAGTTGAGATTATATAGGGCCTACATTTTCAATGGATAAAATGAAATGAATAAAATTTCCCAACTATTTCTAGTTATGAGCAAACAAGTGTTGGTTTTGTTTAGTTTTCCTGGGGATAAAGATCTGAACTGTTCTGACTGATTTTGGCCATGGTTGCTTTTGACATCTTAAAGTATTGGTACACCTGCTATCGTGCTAGCTGAAGCTAAACTTAAGTGTTTGGTTTATGGTAGGACTTTCAAAACCTACTGGTTTAGTTTCAGTAGCAAAGGCAGATAAGCAGTGTGAAGGTAGGCAGAAGATTGGTTCCTTTATAACTGCGTCATCCACTACTACCTACAGAATTATGATATACCTTGAAGAAGTCTTGTCCTACCTTCATACTTTGGCAGACTTGGGTTTGACTGTACCTTTATTCAGGATCTAGAACTGAGAATTAAGCCTGGATTTTTATAGGCCTCTTTGAAGTTGCTTCTTAGGTTGGTTTTACTCCAGCTGCTGTGAGCTAATTACCATGCATTCCTGCAGTGCTGCAGTTCAGATTGATTGTTGCCTACCACACAGTCATCTAATCATTTTCTCACTTCCTCATCTTGTGCTTTGGTTTCATTCTGATCTGCATGTATAACTTAACAGAAAGGTGTTTTTTCTTCTCAGAGATTTGATCTACTTACAATTTTATTGTCTTACACTCCTTCTGAATCCTTGAGTGAAAAGTATGTATTTTTGAAGTGCAGTTCTCTGCTCTTACTAGGAAGCCTCAAACTCCTGCAACATATTGCGGTATTTCATAACTTGCCATGCATTTCAAGTCATTATCTAAGATGGTTTCCTAAGTATTTTTCGCAGCAAGAAACACATTTATGACAGTGACAGGCAATATGAAAGATGACCCAAAATTTGTCTGCTTGTGATACAGGAGTCCTAGTGAACATATTAATGAAACCTGACAGAACGTTACAATGACGTGGAAGAAACTATCAGAAGTGTTATTAAGGATTATTATAGATAATGTTATTGACACTTCTATGTCTGCAGTGAACCTTGAGGTCTTTTCTGATTACCTTTATTAGGAAAACCCATAGTTCTTATCTGCTTATGCATTTTAACAAAAAGGTCACGTCTTTCTTCTTTTTGTATTTATGTGGGCAAACAGGATAAGTACCACTATATGCCATAGTAATCAACATCTTTGTGAATTTTGTTCTGATTTTTCAGTGCTTCCTACACAAAAGAGACAGAGGCACCCATGTTATCTCCATGCTACTCCTCAAAGATTTAGGGGTCACCAAGTTTGGGAGAGTTTTGATTTTCATGTCTTCCAAGCCCATTTTCTGTTTCTCCATTTTCACTATGCAAACCAAAGATGAAGATTTGCTGTGCCCCCTTCAATCATTCTAAAAAAAAATACCTGTTTCATTTATGATTATTGCCTCAGGTCAGTTCTAAAGCAAATAAAATGCATGCAATAGACAGCTGTCATCCCTTAGGTGCATATGTTATAAATGGCTGGGAGACATTGTACAAACAAACTATATAAATGATAGATAAATGGGAACTGGCTCATTATTTCCAAGTCATTTAAATAGGAGTGAAAAGACATCCTGAAATCCATTAACCTGTGCTGAAGCTGGGGAAAGCACTGAGCAATCAAAATGTCCCTTCTCTTCCTGCTACTGGTGCTACCAGACCCAGTTCTGCAGGTCACACTCAAGTAAAACAGCCCAGAAAATCAGATGGAGCTTTACAAGAAGGAGAAAGGTTTAGGGCCACTGTCCACTGTTGCCAGCTGAAAAACAATGCCAGTGTTTTAGAGGACTGTTATCAGATAAGTAATAAGTGCTATAATAATAAAAAAAAAATAAAAAATAAAGTAAAATAAATAAGATTGTAGAAAAACTACAAAAAAAAATGCAAAGTTAACCAATTACAGAAACAGAGAAAACTGTTCAGTAATTCACACAGACTTTTAAATATGAAATAATCATCATTCTTTTGCACAGAACACAATTTTATCTTTTATCATTACAGCTTAAATACAGCTCCCAGCAATGAAACTATTTTTGACATTAAATCCAGTATAGTAGTTGATGTCACTGTATGAAAATCAAGACCTGTAAGTTCAGAATGTACATTCAGAATGTAAGAAAAATCCAGATGGCAAGTTTCAAATAACTACTGTTGCTAACAAATATCTAAAGCCAGTTTTTATGTCATTTCCTAAACTTAGCATCTCTTCATTCTCTAAGCAGCTGAAGTAATTTCTGAGTCCTAGGCACACTGTTTGGTGCATAATGGCATACAGATACCAGTTCACCTTAGGCACTTAACTCACTGAATTAACTCACTGAATTCATTAAACATCCAATTTAGCTGTTCTGACTTACTGTCAGCAAAAACATATTTCTCCCAACACAGATGAAACGGTGGAAGAAAAATTTCCTTGCGTCTTTTCCCCAAAGCGGTTCCAATGCCCTACTCCTGCTGTAAATTACTATTCAATGTAATCCAAAGTCTCAAGAACTTGTTGGCTTGTTTGCCAATAGCCAGTAGTTTGCCAAAATCTGAAAAACTGGTATATGATCATGGATTATTTGCATCATATAGCAGGTTTACAGATTTTTGAAACTCTTCTGCTCCTAATTTGACTGTAAAAAAATGAAAGCAGCAGCAATTGATTAATATGCATATAGAATCCGTCCAAGATTTTTGACCCAACAACCTGGTGGCCATCACATATAGTAGAATAAATAAGTAATACTTTAAAATGCATCTGTAAGACCTGGCATCATCTCAATATTCCATACACAACAGAACTATATGGCTGTAAAATGTATTTGATAGTCAGTGGTAGTGACAGGACTTGTCTTTTTAAATTCCATGTCATCTCTAGAGTAATTGAACTCTGGTGCAGCTGCAAGAAGCTTGAGTTCAACTTTCCAATACATCATTATCATTTGATAGTAAAGCCTTTACTCTTTTTCCAAATACTGAAGAGCAATGCAGCAACCCTAAGAATGAATATTCCAAAGATCATAGATATTTTTAGACCTCTAAAACAACCTACCCCTGTGGACTGAATAAAAACATATCTTGTCAACCAATCAAGATGAAGTGATTCCCTAAAGCAGGGGTTTGGCATTATGAGAACTTTTTTAAAGCTTGGTTTGAAACCTACTTGAACACAAATTCAAGTATATTGAAGGAGTTACTGGAGAGCACTTAAATTATTATATATTTTATATCTGACCCTAGATTCTATGTGACAATGATTAAATACAAGTAAAGAGAAGTAGCTCATTAAGCAAAGAGTGTGACTGCAGTTTCCTACAACATGTTTTCATCTCCATCTGGACAATGATTTCTATTGTTTTCTCTGGCTTGTGAAATAGAACCAGCTGTCACAAGTCCCATTGTCTTTTCAATGAAATAGAGCATTTGGCTGTGGCAAATAGTCTAATTTTTCTACCTATTCAATGTACAAGTTTGGTTCTTTCTTTTCTGAAGACTGCACTGAAGGCCTAACAAGAAGATACACAGCTTAGTCATATTACAGCCTTAAGCACTTAATTAAAGGGGGTGCTACTAGAAAAGTGGATTTAATCCCAGTGTTTTAATTAAATTCTAGCTTGGCAGAAGTCCACCTGTCTGGATGCAATTGGATATAGCTCTCTTTCCTTCTTGAACTAGACATTACTACTCCTATTGAACTGCTGCAGTGATTCTCCTATTGCACTTCAGTGCATATAAAGGCAGTCTCCAAATACAGAAAGCCTCTTGCATGAAAGGGACTGTAACATCAAAGCTACTATTTAAGACTAAAGTATCACACCATTTACATATTCAAGTCATCTGAGCAAGGCAGTGTTCACATTGGTCCCTTACTGAGTGTAGTGGTGTAGCCATGCAAGCATGGAGCTCAGCGCAGGCTACTAGAATTAGTTTGGAAAAGCATTCACTATACTGCAAACAGGAGCCAAGTCATCACTTCAGAACTGTACTGGATATGTTTATATAAGCAGCAGTAACTTCATTCTGAACCATAGAGAGAACAGAGATTTTCCCTCAGAATAGGAGAGAGGGTCAAGTCAGAATACTGAATGTACTGAAGGTGGCTACTATTTTGCAGCTTCACTTTATTCATCTTTGAAAATCCTAAGTAGTTAAACACAACATATTTCAGAGAAGTAGGTTTCTCAGGGGACAGGATTGTGACAAGGAAGTTACAAAACTTCTGCTATTAAAACTCCCATGTCAGTAGTCTAGAGATGGAAAACCTGCAGTGCAGAGGAGCTAAATATGACCCAAGGTCATAGTCCGGTTGATCTTATGGTGAAAAGGTCTCCAAATCATGCAGATAAGTACCATCACCAGGCTTTTGTTCATTAACCAGAAAGAACATAAAGCAACACAAAGTGGAGGTCTTATTTTCTTCCACTGCATACAAAGAATTTTAAATCCTGGCAGTATTCTTGAAACAAAAATGGTCATTCGCTGCCTCTTGCCAAAGAGTTGCATGTGGTAGGGAAGAGGACAAGTGTGGAAGGAAGCAAGGGATGAGGCTTGGAAGCTGGAAGCTTGAAAGGAGTGAGTTATCATCCTTCTGCAAAACAGCAGAGAAAGAGATCAAGCTCTGAGTCACAGCAGTGGGATTCATCTTCATCCTCTCTAGTCATCCAAAAGTGAGGTCAAAGCAAGCCATGTAGTTTTCTTCTGTGAGTAGAGATGGGCACCTCCAGATGGCAATTCAGCCCACGTTTCTTTGATGTCTATCTTAAGAAAAGATGAGCCCCTGGTCTGTTCCAACAGCCATGTAGCTACATGCCACCACTGACTCAACGCTTCTTAGTTAGTTAGAGTTGAAATGTCAACATATGTATGAATCGCTCACCACCCCCACAGCCTTAATCCTCTCTCACATCTAACTGTTACTGCTCGTCTTTTTACTCCCTTCTTCAGGCATAGGAAACAACTGTTGAGAGATACTTAAGCTTCTAGAGAGCATGCTGCTGTTAAGCAGAAAGCACAAAGCATGTGATTTATTATTTTCTAAAACTACTGAAAAACAGACTAGTCTCAGCACGGATACCGGTCTGTACCAGTATGATGGCTCTGTTTCCCCTTAGGTGACATATGTGAAATATTGAGACTACACCCCCTCCCCACATGAAAGCAAGTACTAAGAAGTGCACATGTTTACCAGCCTGAAAGTCGTGCCACATAATACCACTACAACCTGGCAGGCACTTGCCAGTTTCACTCTCCAAAAAGCATTCTGCCACTCTCAGTTTGCCCATTCTGCAGTTAAAAAAGAAGACTTTTTTTTTTTTCTAGATAAAGAACACTAAAGCCCGAGAAGGAGTTATTAAGGGGAAAAAAAAGAAAAGACATTTCTTGCAGAAAATAACTGCGTAATTAAGTAGTAAACCATACCACAATGTGCATTGTTAGGCTTATTGAACTTACATGACTCCAGCATATTAAGAAACTAAATGCATTCAGATACCTGGCAGTAGGCAAATTTCTAAGTCAAAGTTACGAGTGCCCAGTTTCATCCTTAGGGAAAATTATAAAACAGCTAGAGGCGTGTTTTGTATTGTTGTTTTAATTTAAGGTTCACAAAAGCTGGTAGATACACAAGGTTTCATAATAAGAAAATTCTGGAGATTGGAAAGCATCTGCTAAACTCATCTAAATCTCAAGTGCCCAATAACCCCATGCCACTATGAAACACACCTATCTCAGTATTCAACCAGGTGGCGGTCCAGGGAGGAGTTAGGTGGCTGCTTGCTTCTGCACAGAGTCACTGAAGGCATCTTCCCGAAGGTGTAGCAGTGATCTGTGTCTGTGTTTTTTGCAATTCTTCTCTCTTTCATGACTTCTAATTTTAAGAAATACCAATGCTACTGGCAGGCAATTTTCTTTTCCTCAGTGAGGCAATTCCCTCCTCTCTATCACGTTGCAGACAACTTGTTAACTTCACAAGTTACTTTATTGTTGTGATTAGTCTGCGGCCCCTTGGAAGGCTGGAATAGGGGCTGCCAGCTCTCAGAGATAAATGATTTGGAAGTATTTTTATGCTCTAAGCTCCTCTAACATCAGTTTGACTAAGCTCCTCTAACATCAGTTGGGCAATTTTTTATTTTACTCTCATCAAATGAGAACTCTCTGTGATCTTTTACCCACGAAGACCAAGAAACAAGTTACAGATGCTAAACATGAGCACTGTCAAACTTTCATTGGTCATTCTTCCCTTGCCCTTGGAATAGCCTTGCTGCCTTTCCACTCTTTCCCTGCCTACCAACCTACTATGTCTGCAGAAGGCACAAGTTTGGTCCCACACCTTCTGTTGCAGTATTAGCACCGCAAGAAGACCTGGGAATGGGAGAAGCCACTTGCAAACAGATACCTTGCCCATGCCTAACACAGAGATCATGCTAACTGCACACAAAGATAAAAGCAATCCACAAAGCTCCCCTCTTCCTGAGCTAACCTCCCACTGTGGTGCCTTCTCTTCACAGTCCTAATGCTTCGGGACCACGATAGAGAGCAGACAAGTGACACTTTGTCATCTGCACACAGCTTGCCAGCTCCCCCAGCCTGCTGTCATTTTCTTACGCCAGATGTGCCAGAGCGGGAGGGGATAACAGCAGGTCAAACACCAGGAAGGGGAAGACCACAGCTTGCAAGGAGGCCCCCCTGCTCATGGAAACAGGAGGGATGATGTGCATGCATTCGCCTCTCCCCAGCTCAGGGAGCTCCACGAAACAGGGCTGGCAGCTTCAGGGTGAGAGTACCCAGGAGAGGTGAGAGTGTGACCAGTGAGGGGCTCAGGTTGGCAAGAGGATGTGGGGAGATGGAGAGGGATTGCAGCAGGGCCTGGGAGGGCACTCGAGTTAGGGTACTGGGACTCAGTGTCTGAGGGACATATTAGGGAGGGAGAGGCTCTCCGCCAGATAAAAATTTTGGATCTTGGCTGGTAGGACCTGGCACTACGGGCACCCCTGTCATAAGCATTTAGAAGCACTTCGGGTTCTGTCTTTCCCAAATGAGTACTTGTAAGTCGCCTTAATGTTAATGAGAATTACATGCACACATCAGGGAAAGAATAGTCCCTCTACAATGGGCATGTGACAGCTAAAGTGCATCAGTCAGCAGGGAAACAAAAGAGGTCATAATTTATGTAAAAGGTTCATTTTTAATGTAAATTCTGCCCCCAAATGCTCTGCTTACCATCTTGAATCTGTGGTATTTGGCAGTGGAAAATGAAAGGGGTGAAAAACTCACTGCTGGCAGGTAAATGCATAATGTGATAGATTGATTTAAAATCCTTGTCATCTTCCTTTTTCACCTGCATACATAACGATTCTCTGTTAGTCATTAGGGCTCCTTGTACCTTCAGCACTCTAAAAAAATATTGGCTTTGAAATGATACTTCATTGTTAAGGAATTTTTGTCAGCTAGCTCCATTTATCGATGTATCAAAGCCATTTTACAAGAGAGAGGCTCCGCTTTGGCACCAGTAGTGCATACATTACGTGCCTTGTGAAGACTTGCATCTCATTCCAACACTGAATGGAAGTGCCAAGAGCCACCACAGTACATAATGAGACATGTCACCCAGCAATGGAGGCAGCAAGGAGACATGAATGAATCGGCCCCCGATGTTTTCCCATGGCCAGAGATGAGAGGAGCAGGCACACAAGGGGTCACATAGACACATGCTCGGGGTACATCCCTGCACCAGCAGAAAGGGCTCTGCTGTAGACCCCCAGGGTGGAGGTAACATATGTCAGCAAGCCGAATTTTTCTGTTGATCTATTTACACCTCCTCCCCAGACAGCATGAGCCATGCCAGCAAACACTCTTTTCTCCAGCCATATGTGCGTCTGCTACAAGGGCTTTTTTCAGCATACCGGTGATAACTGGGGGTGTCACACTGTTTTTTGAGCAAAATTTTGCAGCATAAGCCAAACCACAGAAAGAGTACTATGAAGTAACTACCTCCAGAGCTCTTCAGGGTGTCTTGTGAATTAAAACATTTTTCTTTGTCCTTTTGTTTAGATCTTTGCCTTGTGTTGCCAAGCAACGGGACAGGGAAAGTTAATGGCAAAAATCCCCTTTTAGACTAGGTAGGAGGTCTTTGAACTGAGTTGGTACGGAGTAGAAAAGACAAGGGTTAGCCCCTAAGAGAAGAGAAAGAGCCCTCAGTCATTTGGATCTTTTTGTCTTTTCCATGCATCCTAGAAATAGAGGATGCTGCAGCAGAGATGGCCAAAGGCAGGGCTTTCCTGCACATGGTTTATTAACATGTCAGTTCAAGGAAACTGAGCCCAAGTGCAGGCTATGCACTGAGAGATGTCAAAAAGAAAATAGCATAGCACCAGTGATTCCTACTCCAAATTATCTTACCAATATTTCTGCCTCAAAAGAAAAATCTCGACCCAATTCGCTGACACTCAAACCACTTTTAGCCTTAGCCTCTGCAGCCCCAGAAAGAATCTCTGCCTGCAGTAAATCATAGTGAAGCTATAAAGGATGCCACGGCTTCCTGCCAACAACACCTACTGCACTTTTCAGATGACAAAATCAATGCCCACAGCTTCCCTGTGATTTGGGACATATATTTTTTTTCAGTCTGGAAGTTAATAGCTTGAATGGGAAAGCAGGGCCCAAGACACAAGGAAACTGTTGCCTTACACTGGCTCCCACATACAATTTTGCACAACTCACTGAACACAGTCATTGGACTCAAGGAGTCCTGGCCATTAGGCACTTCTACCCACCACCATCAAAGAGTCCTGACCCTGGTCCCTTCTATTCACTGCCTTGAATTATCTTTTAGTAGTATTATTAATGATCCCAGTCCTGTTTTCTAGTTATACTACAGAATATCCACATGGCCCAAGGCTAGGATTTCAAATGACTGGTGTTACTTCTAATTACATGCTTCATTTTCTAAACTTGTGGTTTTAGAAAGTATTGATTAGATTGGTCTTGTTAGTAGCATTTTCAATTCATGGTTTTGTCATGCCTTGTACATTTGGCATTACTCCCAGGATCTCAGATAGTGGACTCAGGACACCACACAGGGACATTTCCAGCTCTCTTGGCAGAGAAGAAACCCTGGGAAAGTTTAAGCGTTTTCACCTGAAGACTCAGAAGAATGCCAAAAAAAATATTAAAGAAGCAGCTTCTTGATTTTTTAAACTAAAAAAAAGTCAGTTCAATGACACAAGAGGTCCTGTTTGACTCGTCTAGACAGAGCCTGTGAGGCCTTGCCAAGATAGAGGAATTCATCTTCAAAAGTTATAGGTGCTATTTGTGCCTCATTTCATCTCTGAAGGTCAATGAATGCATCAGTTGGAACATGTAGGAGGTGTGAATGGAAGCCAGATTCAATAAGAAGAGAGTTTAGAGTCTGTTGGGTATTTATGAGAACCAACAGGAGCACAGAAAAAGATATGGGAAAGGCAGATTAGTTCTGAGGGCTCATGGGAAGAATTTAGTAGTCCCAAATGGAGCTGGAGAGAAGTCATACTTCATAAGGATGCAGACCTGGAAACAACCTCCTCCCCTGTCTAACTGGCAAACCTCTTCTGAAGTGAAAAATATTCTATGTTAATTATTCTCCATGTTTGGAAAAAAAATATTGCAGATGAAAAACTCGATCACAATAAGAAGAAATCACAACGAAGACTAGTTATTGCCACAGAACGTTATGGGTGCTGTTCTGAGAATTGTGCTGAGACTTTGCTACAAACATATTCCTAACACATTTTGATCTGACAGTGTAGTTCCTGTGATTCTGCCTAGTCTAATATCCTGTCTCTGGGAAATTCTAACACCAGCAGCTTCTGAGGACAAGAGAAGAAACGTCTAACAGTCGAATAGCATGGCCTACACTACAAAAATATTATCCAAAGGCGTAACAGTGAAAGATTAATTTCTGAAGACAGAGTAGTTCCACGCTGTAACAAATGCCCCATATGCAACAACAGCACACTGTTTACAGCTTATATGAATTACAAATGAAAAAGTCTTTTCTTTATGTCTAACAACATCATGGAATTTAGCAGCCATTTGTCTGAACACAGTAAAGGTTAACTGATTTAACCTAGCAAGGTAAAATCAGTTGTGAGCTGTAAGAAGTAGGAAAAGATCTTGTAGGTTTAAAATCAAGGAGATCCAACTTTAAGATCTCAGCTAAAATTATAGAAAGTCATGGATATGCCAACATTATAATACAATTGTACACAGCCCAACTCACAAGACTAGGTCTAATATTTCCTTATTAACACCTTAGCTCTTCTAAACAGGAAGTTACACTGCAGACGTTTCTTCCAAGATCTCTGATAAGGCTGACACGTATGTGTAAATATGCATATATATACATATGCGTGTGTGTGTATTGTTGTTATTAAAATCTGTGGTTTTTACACTTGTATTACTTTGTGACTAGATGTGTTCGCACCTGCCAAACCTCTTTTTTAGCAGAAAAGACAATAATAAATTTCTCTTTGCAAGTATCTGCTTCTTCAGAGTCACCTAACCACCATTATAGCCTTCCTGGTTCTTTGCTAGTCTACCATAATTAATGTCAGTTATAGATTAGTAAGAATATTGTGTGACAGACATAACAGAGCAATTCTAGTCAGACTGTAGACAGATCAAATTGTGTCTTTAGTTATATTTTAAAACATGAGAAATACAAATTTTACATAATGCTAAGAGCGCTAGGAGTACATTGTTCTGGTTTCGGTCCTCCTGAAGGGACAAGAGATAACACACTAACAGGAAACCACAAGGCAAATACACAGAGTTGAAAGAAAATGCCTCATAATTTCAATATCAGTCTTTCTCCCTCCTCCCACACACTGGGTTCTTAATGGAAAAACAGATCAGTGTGGATGACCACATTTCAGGTGGCAACAGGTTGCTTGCCTAGAGGCTCAGAAGACAACCTCAGGCTTCATTGTTAAGCCAACCTCATGATCCAGAAGGATCAAAGATCTCTGTAGAAGACAGACTTTGCCTGAGAGAGGTCCCTGTGCCAGCATCAGCTACCATTAGAGTGTAGAGAAGACAACAGATCACCTCCAAAGAAAACCGTGGAATAAAACAGAAAGAAGCCTTTGTAAAGGCTGCCATGCTACTGCTTTGCTCCCAGCTGGCAGGCAGCCCATGTTGCTGGTAGTCTGAGCTGCAAAACTTTCTGGTACTTAGGAGATAAGGACAGATACTGAGCCTGTGGAATAAACAAGATGTAGGCTTCCCCCTTCTAAGGATTTATGCCAAGCAACCAAGTTCCAACATCAATGCCTGTATTATACTTTCTGTGGTCAAGCATATTGCCAGACACTACTGGAAACTCATAGTATCCTATGTAAGCTACTTTTTTGGGGTGGTATTCCGAGATGAGACTTCAGGGTATGAGATGCTATTGGGAGCACAAGGGTGCACAGTCCTCTCCTGCCATTTCTCCCACTGACTTCTCATGCTATGAATTTTAAATTTTTCATAGTGCTATTTGAACTATAGTGACTTTGTAATTTGAACCTCCCACTTATGTTTGAGTCATTCTTCCCAAGAAAAGTAGTTGGTTAATATAAAACTGTGGCCAGGAAATCAAGGGCTTTTCTTTCTGCTCCTAGTTCTGGCACTGCCTCTCCCCATGCCATCAGCATAGTCTCAGGCCTCTTACCATACCTGTGCATATAGAATATTTTAACACTTGTGCAATTTGGAGAAACAGTCTGGTTACCTGTAAGACAAAAGCAGCCCCATACAAATACGAAGAGTTTTATAAGCAAAGAACTCTCTATATGCCATATGGCATTGATATTGATATATCAATGTACTCCTCCCTAACTGCAGCAGATGCTTAGAAGTCAGTAGTTTAACCACACAATATAATGCACTTTTGTGTCTTTTTCTGTGAGCAAGAATAAGCCAGATGCTTTTCCACAACATATTGGCAGAAATATGGTGCTATACAGCCAGAGAAAGCAAAGTTTACCTCCACTGCAGATGAGCCCCTACAGACCTGCTTTTTAAATCATACTTTCCTAAACCTGATTACTCTTGACAAAAGATTTACCTACTGATAGCTATCCAGATGATCAAATACATCTGAAACTGAGACTGATGTATCATCAAGGAATATGAAACTCCCCTAATGTCACAATTATATTTTTCATATTTCTTTTTATAATACCATTAGACAAAGGAAACAAATTAGTGATTTTCATTTTTCCTCCATTAACTATTTTTTTTGCTTCTTTATCTTTTCTATTCACTCATTTATCTTCTTTCTCATTTCCTCAGAGAGCAAACAGTGCTAGCCTCCTTTCCTGTTTCCCTCATTAAATATAATTTTACTTATTTTTACTTTACCCCTACCCATTAGTTCTCTAAAGTTCTCTTCCAGCTGCATATATTAAACACCTCACTACTCCAATCATTCTCTGTTGCAAATATCATCACCTAATTTTGGCACCTGGATCTTTGCTCTTTGATCTTTTCATTGGCATCTACTGTGGAGTTCCCGTGGGGATTTGCTCATTCACTGCTAAACTCCCCGGCAATTCACATCACCGACTTCTAAGGCTCTACCTGTCTGTATTTCATGGTGTGCTTTCACAAGTGTTTTAAGCCAACTGAAGACCATGCAGCCACTGAGGAGGGGTGACTCTGCCACCCCAGTGTCTGTGGTTGTATGTCCCCACCCCACTGCTTGCGCTGGCATCACCACTCGTGTAACCGCACTGCCAGCCAGACCACAACTATGCTTTCAGTTCTTTGTGCTTTTTTTTGGTAGGGTAAATTTTCAGGGAAGTTAGGTGATGCATGCCCAGCAGGGACAGCAGGGCTACAAGCTGAGGGAGAAAGGCAGGACTGCCTCTCTCTGTCTTGGGGCACATTGACGGGCTTACAGTACGCATGAAACTGCTGTCTGGTAAGTGCAAAGACCACACAGTGACAGGGAGAAATGTGCATTTAAACTCTCTCCAGCTACCACTTTTCTCTTTAAATCACAGTCACAATTTTATGTGGGCAATGAACTGCCCTTTGCAGGGAGAGGCTTGCTGTTTGCTTCACTGAGCAATTGAAACTTGGCAGGCCTTCACTTCAGCCAAAATCAGAGCCCACTGCAAGAAGGGGACAAGTCTTGCAGTCCTTGGTGATCGACTTCAACAGAAGTTTGGCTGGAGTGGGGGAGGGAAAACCATTAACGAATAGGTCTAAAAATAAATGCAAGGGTTTCCTGACATTGTTTTCTGTTCTTCTGTATTCACCTAATGAGGGAAAAAGAACACTGGGTTTCAAACTGCATTTTAGTTTGCAGTTAATATTCAGGTCCCATGAACATATATACACAATAGGAGGACTCAGAAACAAGAGCAGGTCTTGACTGACGCCATGATGACCTTCACTTCTATTGTTCCTGGGTGTTGTGAGAGAGAAATCACTCACCGTCACCAATACCTCTTCAAATTACTTATTACAAGGTTAGGTATCCAAAGACTTAACACTTAAGGGTTATTTTTCCTGCAAAAGCTCAACCATTTCTTTTATAAAAGAAACCAGTATGTTACATTCATAGGTAACATCTTAAACTCTTACATGCCAGAGAATATAATGAAAGCTCTAATTGTTTCTTTCGGTATCTTCAGGGAACCTGTCAGAAATTCTCCCACATCTGCAGCAGCCAAATACATAACTTTTCTAGCAATGTATCTATCTATGTCATAGGACAGGCTTGAAAAAGAGGCGACAATATTGATCTCTCAGAAATCTATACAAAAACTATTTAGGTTCATCTATCTTGAATACCACAATTACAAAGCACAGCTCTGACTGTTAGATTGCTTGATACATGCTGAAAGCTAGCAGTTTGAGTATTTACTTTCTCCTTCTTACAAAAGTATCTCATTGCAAACTGCCCTGAAGGTGTTCAGAGAAATCCACAAGTTTTCCTAATGGTTTACAAAAGTAAAAAAAAAAAAAAAAAAAAAAAGCTTGTTTCTTAGTTTTCTGTTATGCAAGTTATATGCAAGGGGCAAGCTCCACCAGGGTCTGGAGGTATACGGTGTCTGGTGTACTGAAGTAGCAATCACTAGGGAGATATTATGATGAAATGAATAGACAAGAAAAAACAAAGTTCTGGGGCAGTTTACACTGATGGTTCCCAAACTTGGGATGACATGGTTACAATAACTGCCTATGTGCTAACTTCTATAGCACCCCTGGGCTGCTTCCTTCGAGTCATTAGAGTAGCAGGAAATTCATTTCTACTGTATTCTCTCTCAAAAGAAAATGACTACAATCAAAAAAAAAAAAAATGAATACAATAGAACCAGCAGGATGAGCTTATTTACTGATTTTGGCTGGGATGGACTAAATTTTCTTCTTTGGTGCTGTGTTTTGGATTTGTGACCAAAACAGTGTTGATAACACACCTACCTTTAAGCTGTTGCTGAGCAGTGAAAAAAATTGGGAGGGAACAAAGCTAGGACAGCTGACCCCACAACTGACCAAAGGGATATCCCATACCACGTGACATCGTGATCAGCAACAAAAGCTGAGGGTCAGAAGCAGAGGGAGCAGAATGTCCATTAATGGCATTTGTCTTCCCGAGTAACTGCTACATGTGATGGTGCCCTGCTTTCCTGTGAATGGCTGACCATCTGCGTGCCAATATGAAGTGGTGGATGAATTCCTCATTTTGCTTTGCCTGCACATGCAGCTTTTGCTTTACCTACCAAACTGCCTTTGAGTTTTCTCAAACCCATGAGTTTTCTCACTTCTGCGTTTCCAATTCTCTGATTCCAGTGGGGAATGTGCAAGCAGCTGTGTGGCACTCAGCTACCTACCAGCATTAACCCACCACAACTTATTTCATCTTTTTTTCTGTGCCAGTCACCCTTGACTCCATTTCACAGAGTTTAAGATCCCAAAGGATCGTTGGTTCACCTTGTCTGACCTTCAGTGCACAAAGGGACGTATAATTCACTCACAGCCTCAGGCAGCTCCCTACAGAACTCTCAGACATTTTGCCATATCTTGCAAAACAAAACCTCTCCAGCAATACTGTCTACCTGCCCTTTCCTCTTCATGTGGTCAGCTTCACAAGACAGACTCAGACGCTACCTCCCTCACACCTTGGCCACCTCCGAACAGCCAGCTGGATTAGACTTCTGCACACTATTACACCTACAGAATTTTCTCTGCTTATTGGATAACAGAAATATCTTTCTAAAGCTGTAACACCACGCAGGAAGACAAGCCTATCTCAAGCCTGCCTAGCAGTCTTTATCATTTACCTCCCTTTGTATCCACTGATGGCTACAGAACATGCTTCCATGTCTGGGCTCCTTCTCTCTGCAAGATTTTCCTGAGCTACTTTCATATTAGGCCTTTGTCATAGGGCTTACAGGTGTGTTACTGCACATTTGGCATTTTTTAGAAAACACCATACTGGATTTTTATGAGTTCATGAAGCGATTCAGATAATCCCATAAGAGCAATGCAGGATTGTAAATAAGGCAACAGTGGCCATTTACTATGATGTCCTTCTCTCTCCTAGAGTTCTGGTGAAGATCCAGAAAAGAATTAGGGATGGGACAGATTCTTCTGGGATCCCACATCCTTTTGGCCTGGGTGAGCAACTATCCACCACTCTGCCATCAGCTGGGTAGGAATTATGAAGCCCAGGGCCACAGTGCCAGGTTACCTGCTGCTCTTTTAATCGTTAGTTCCTACCCATTGAGTCACAGCGCTATCATTCATTAGGGGGCAGAGTGCCTTGAACACAAGATAAAGATAGTATCAGCATTGTTGCTGTGTACATATCCTGTTTTAGTCCTTTCTTCTTCTAGGTTGTGCCCTCCCTGTGACTTCTCCATGACCTTACCACTTGCTCTGAGTGCCTCTGGTAATTGCACATCTATGTTCATATGCTTTCCTGTTGTTGCTTTACCTTCATCTGCTGCATGTGCTCCCAGCAGACAAAATACAAGGTGGAGAGGGCAGAAGTTGTAGACAAAATGCATTAACTGAGAAAAATAGGGGTATGAAAAAGATCTCAAAACCCAAAATTGTGCTAGATATAACAGAGTAGTGTGTCCACAGCTTCCCCATGTAGTTCTTCTGATGTAGTTTAATGTGACAGTTTACAATGTACCTGAGTGCTCCCCTTCACTACTCTGTTCTGCGAGCATTAGCTGAGGAAAGTGGCTAAATATTACATAAACTGGTTTGGGGATTTTTGATGTTTTGTCTTGTTCTGTTTTTAGGTTGTTTTTTGTTGGTTTTGTTTAGGTTGTTTTGTTTGTTTGTTTTTAATACGATAATAAATTAGAAATTAGAATAATTCAGTTGAAAGGGACCTACACAGGTCGTCAAGTTTAACTGCCTAACCACTTCAGGGCTAACCAAATGTTAAAGCATGTTGTTAAGGGCATTATCCAAATGCCTCTTGAATGCTGACAGGCATGGGACATCAACCACCTCACGAGGAAATCTGTCCCAGAGTTTGACCACCATCATCATAAAGAAAAGTTTCCTAATTTCTAGTCTGAACTTCCTATGGTGAAGCTTTGTGCCATTCCCATGTGTTCTATCATTGCTTTCCAGGGAGAAGAGACTGTCACCTCCCTTTCCATTTCCCATTTTCAGGAAGTTGCAGAGAGTAACAAGATCACCTCTTGGCCCCCTTTTCTCCAAACTGTTATTAGGGACAACTGTAGAAAATATTAATCTACATGGAAGAGCAAATGATCTGCAAGGGGGTGAACTCTAGTGGGCAATACCTTTCAGCACAGAAGCTAATGATTGCTTGTCCCTTGGAACATAAGCATCACAACTTTCCATGTGATGATTGCATTTTATTGGTGCACCCCTTTCTGCAGAAGGACCTAGGGCTGCCACCCTCTCCTCTATATTTTCACTCTCCATCTCACCAGCTACAAAGCTTTGCTCAAGAGGAGTGTGAACATGGTTGGCTGGTGAATCTAGCATGTCCTCAGTGGGAGGTACAGCACACAGAGAGGAGCCAACCAGGCCAGGAGGCAGCTGTTTCTCCTCTGCACTGATTCAGACAACAGGCACCAGCAAAAATCCCTTTTCCAGCTCCTGCACATCTCCAGATGATATAATTACTTGATCAAGCCACAAGAGGAGATTTTACAGTCAGGACAGAGCTGAGAGCAGAGTATTTTTGGAGGCTGATCATGAGTTACAGACATTCTTCTTTATGAGAAAATACTAGTCTGAAGTCTGATCATATTCAGGAAACATTGCAAAGTTTTCTTGAGAAAGATATTGTTCACAAAAATCCCCCCTAGTCCTACCTCTTTAGCATGAGAAACACCATCCCATACAGAGGAATGGCTCTGTAAAGGCAGAAGCATCAAAGACTTTGTGGAACCAATGAAGGACTTTGATGTTAATCCTTTATTAATATACATATATATATATATATCTATATATATCTGCATATGATGGTATGAAATAAAGTGAATGGATAGACAAAGACTGTCCTGTCATTCTGAAAACCAGCCTCCCTTCCAGACTCACCACTGCCCATCTTCAGGAATGTCTTTTCACTTCTTGGTGCTTTTTTCTATTTTCTGCTTGAGATATTAAACATATTGGTTCTTTAGAACCAGTAGGAATAAACCATTACTTTTGACAATAATGTTTGAGATCTAGCTAATTTAGAATTATAAAAATATTGTATAAAAATGAAAATTATATAATACACAATTGGTGAGGTACTTGTTATAAAACTATGAATATAATTTAAAGCTGGAATAGATCTCTGTATTCATCTAATTTCATCTCCTACAGGTCACTGAATAAACGAATTCCCTGAATTCTTGATTTAAAAATACAGTTTGACATAATTTATTACAAGCCTCTGACCAATTATCCTCCTTACTAATAAACTACACTTTTATCAGCTAAAAATTAGATAAAGCATTGTAACTCTGTCTAGAATGTTACACAGCAAAACATTGGTTCCTTTTCTCATATTACGTTTGATTTACAGGTTAAAATTCACACAAGATTTTAAATATGTAAACAAAAATTTTAATTGCTCTGACAGCCTTTAAAAATAGTCAAATACATATAGTGTTGGCATTATTGAAAACCTGCGTAGAAACCGAGTTTGTATCCAAAGTCAGTTAATCTCTTTCCAAAGCGCATTATAAATAAGAATTGATTTGGTAACATTTTAGAATTGTATTATCAAGAAATTCAGGTCTAAACGTACCATTTTAACTTGATTTGCCATTTCTCATTATCATTTTACTATTTATTTTGTCCCATTTTTCAACTGAATGACTTAAGTATTGCCCTTGAGATGTTCCTATTTATAGCATATCTTAGAATTTATTAGGTTCACAAAAACTCAGTCAATGATGTTGACCTTTACAAGAAAGAATCACTCAGACTCCTTAATTCCATTTCACTGCATTGCAGTGGTAGCTATCTTTCTCTGTTTTATCTAAATTTTACTTACTAATTTCACTATCCTAAGGCTGTCTCAAACAAGATGACATTTTCAAGCTTCATTTTTTTCATAGCTTCTTTATTAAATGCAAATGTTCTCCTCTTGTAGTTTTCTTTTTCATTAAATTTAGGATAGACAAACTATGAAGAAAAAAAAAATAGTTTCCAAATTCCAATTGTGAAATATACCTGCAAAGGCAGAGACGCTTTACCTTCCAGAAAAGCATGGCCACGTTCCACCGAAGAAACAAACTGAAAGAATGACCAACTGGGTCATCTTACACTAATGTGGGTTATCTACTTCAAAATGAATAGAAAGAACAGGAACGCTAGAAATACCAGCATACAAGAAAAAAAAATATGCAAAACTGAATTAAGTTAGTAGATTATGAAGAGGTTAAATAAAATGTCAGCAAAGGGAGGAACATACATCACTGAAAAACTTCAGTGTGCAGAGCAGATAGCGTGACTACTGATTCACAGAAAAGAAGGTGATGGCAGGTTAATTAACCACATTTCATGTATCTGTAGAAAGATCACAAAAGGAGCAGAGACTCAGAAATGGTAGTAAAAGCTGCTATATTTTAATTTTCAGAGCAGAAATTGGCCTGGAGTTTGTTTGTAATTGCTGTTACTAACTGCTGACTATTTCATTCTGGCATCCAGGAGTATTTGCCCGGTGAGCAATGCCTGAACACAGAGGTAGGTTCATTTAAAAAATCAAAGGAATCTAGAAGGATGACAAGCCCAGACAGAATCAGAATATTTACTCAACCAGAGCAAAATTCAAAAGCAAAAACCCCAGTGCAATGACAGAATGAATTTACCATTGCACACAATGGTAAATTTACCATCGTCAAATTTACCATTATCACAAGGAAATTTTGCCGTGTGGAAGGATCATGGGAGATCATAGTTCCAACATTTCTTCCCACTTCCTTTAGTGATTACAAAAGAGGCTGCAAAAGTGTTTCCTCTCTGCAAACATAACATCTTTTCTGTCTTGCAGCATCTCTCTGCAACCCAGAGTCAGCCCATGACCTTGGCTGCAAGAAGAGCCACTGGAACTGGCAGTAAGTAAGAAAGAAAGAAAGAAAGAAAGAAAGAAAGAAAGAAAGAAAGAAAGTAAGAAAGAAAGTAAGAAAGAAAGTAAGAAAGAAAGTAAGAAAGAAAGTAAGAAAGAAAGTAAGAAAGAAAGAAAGTAAGAAAGAAAGAAAGTAAGAAAGAAAGAAAGTAAGAAAGAAAGAAAGAAAGAAAGAAAGAAAGAAAGAAAGAAAGTAAGAAAGAAAGTAAGAAAGAAAGTAAGAAAGAAAGTAAGAAAGAAAGTAAGAAAGAAAGAAAGAAAGAAAGAAAGAAAGAAAGAAAGTAAGAAAGAAAGTAAGAAAGAAAGTAAGAAAGAAAGTAAGAAAGAAAGTAAGAAAGAAAGTAAGAAAGAAAGTAAGAAAGAAAGTAAGAAAGAAAGTAAGAAAGAAAGCCACTGGGAAACGGCAGTAAGGGGCAGGCAAGCATCCCATCCCCACTGAGGCATCACAATGCAAAATAAGTAGTATCCAGATCCAGACCCTGGAAAACTCTCCTTCTCTCCAATGTAGAGAGGCAAACCTACAAGTTACAGCATGCATTTGCAGGCAAACGGACACTACTTTACAGGCTCTGGGGCACTCTTGACCATCCTTGCAGTGTGTGGTACTCTAAGAGGTGTCCAGCAATCATAATTACTTACAATACCTAATGCCTACCCAGGCAACTTACAATACCTAATGCCTACTCAGTCATAGCAAATCATTTTATTACTGTACAAAATAAGGATAACACATAAGAACTATTTCATTTTGTCATACACAGATTAAAATAGGGATCTGTAATAATAAAACTGCTATAGAAAAATAGGAGGCAGGAATATATCCTTCTAGGTTATGCTTATCGATTAAGATTTCCCCAGTCGCTTGTACACAGGAGCTGGCTTGTGTGTTGGGCTATTCACCTCCTCACCCTGAAGGTGGGAATTTTCCAGAAAGAACTGCACCTTATCAGCTTATATGGTCAGAGATGGTTGTCCCTGTTGTCACCTTTGACACATTGGAAAATCTTCTTTTCTATGAGGATTTGCCACTCCATCTTCTGTGACAAGTCACAAGGCAGTGTGAGAAACTAGGTTATTTTCCTTTCCATTCATCCTTGATGTTTCTATGAGTCACATATCCATTGCATTCCCCAGCTACTTTTCCCATGAGTATTTCTAAGGGGGTGAAAAGGAAAGGAGGGTGATATTTGTCATCTTATAGACAAGTCTCTGGAGTGTGCTATTTATGGGATACATCTACCTTCTCACTGACCTTGCCTCCTTTGCAAATTTATATATCCATTATAATTTATTAACTATGAATACATTAGGCTCCAGGTGCATTACAAAGTGTCTAGAAAACATGTTTTAATAAAATATCCAAACAGCATGTCCAGATAATACCTGCAATGTCCCCATATGTCTTACTACACAGATCACACAACTTAGCATGCCCTGGTAATATGACCTGCAATAGATATCACCAGCTATATTCATTAGCATTTAAGATAGGACAGAAAGACAAGCTACTAATAAGTGCTTTCAGTTTTCTAGCTGTTCTATTTGCTATTTAAGAGCATAATATTTTAATTAAGATTTTTTTCCCCCATTATGGAAATAATTTTGAAGCAACTTTCCTCCTGGTTGCTTAAGCAGGTTCATTACAATGCGGTGCAATTTACCCAGCTGGACAGGTCTGCAGGTGGCCAGAAACCCATTAGAGAGGTATCTACCTACTACAGGGGAAACTAATATTCAGGAGACAGGAAATCTCACTGGGACTTCTATTTTGCCAGGCATTAACGCAGTTGACTGGGTAGCAGGTGGCTGGAAGCATAAATTTCCCTGTAACTTATTTATTAGGGCTCCCTTGCCTCCCTCCTTCTAGAATTATAACATGCTCTTGGCATTGATAAACCCCAGCAAGGGCACACTGTAAAGACACAATTAGCAAAGTCTTGATAAATATTTTTTATCTGTTTGACCTAAACTCTTTGAGCCAAACTGGGACCCTGTGTGGATTTTTTTTTTTTCTGAGAGGAGAAAGTAAATTATTCCTATGATGCAAGCCTCCTCATTTAGAAATAACATATAGCAGCCTGTCTTCCTTAACAGAACAAGATTCAAGGAGGAATTATGTTTTTCTGTCATGGTTCCAAGCCTCTTTTCAGCCAACTTTCTGCTTGGAAAGCTCTCCATCAACTTTTTTTCCTATGCCATAACCTGCTTTTCCTCTGTGGCCTTTTTCCCACTTTCTCTCTGTATGTTTCCATGATGTTTTCTCCACCAGTAAAACCCTAGCCCCTCTGCTCATTCCCATGAAAACTGTTTGAGCCACATATGCCTGTGAGCTGTTTGCATGCTTCAGTTATCTAGTACCGCAAAGGGGCTCATCTGTAATTTGCAAGTCTTGGGAAGAAAAGCTCAGCACCACACACACCAGCTCTAAAGAGGTTTACTTGTGTGTAATGGGAACATAGAAAAGAAGAATACTATCTATTTGCTCATCTCCTTCCTTCATTTTCTTTATTGTTTAGAGGACAGCTGGGAGGAAAAGCATAGAAAACTCTCACGAGTGCTTTGGGGCTAGTTGTTGAAATTCCCTAGAATATTCTGAAAATTTCAGTGTTAATTCACAAATACTGAAGGCTGTATGATTGCACTGCATCACAGATGTAGTACCTTGTGAACTGGCACTCATGACACCATCGTTGCCATTGCACACTCACCTGTCCTGCCAGACCAAGGGTGAAACATTACATTCATACGTTTTTTTCACAGCTCACTCAGGACAAACCCACATTCTCTCTCCAGCCTCATGACCACACTTGCCAGATGTGAATGGCTGTGGGTTTGTGTGGTACCTGACTGGGTAATCCATCGTGAGAGCCCTGTGCCAGAAGGATGCCTTCTGCCTGCCTTAGGGCTGCCTTAGCCTTCCCGCATCCACGTTGCACCATCTGACACACTGCCACCACACATACTGCAGAAAGAAGTCCTGGAGAGGCCTGGGAGGGCTGCAGCATTCATCCTTCAAGCACAAAACTTTTTGGAAAATGCATTGCCTTACGCAAATCAAAGCGATATTTCTCCCTGCCCACTCCCTGCTAACACCCACACATCTTTTTCCTGGAACTTGTAGCCTCCAAGTAAGCAGTAGGTGCAGAAAGTTGATACAGTTACTGTAAGTGGTTTGGAGAATGGAAGTGGGTGTTATGTCTGCTTTTAAGAAATTTCATTAATAAGTAAACATATCCATAAATATTCTGGATAAAACAGAGGCAAGAAGGACACACATTTCAGCTACTTAGAAGCAGGAAAAGCAAGAAAGGATTTCTTTTCACAACCTCTTCCTGTAAATTACATGGGAAAGCTGCATAAACCTTCTTTGACCTAGTTTAGCCATATGCTGTTTTTTCCTGTTAAAATATTCACATATAATTAAGTATCCAGAGGCAGAGAGGAACAGAGCTCGTAGAGATGTAGGAGGAGTCTACACAACCCCTTCTCCCTCACAACACAAACTCCAAAAATCTCTAAAACAGCCAATGTAAATTCAGTCTGTTGAAAGCTAGCTTTAGCTTATTGCCATTTTCTTTGTCCTTTCTCCTAAATGATTCCAACTTTATTCTCTTTTAAAATCTGCACACAGAAAACAAATCATTACACTTATGTTTTTTCAGCCCTTTAGTACCACACACCATTATTAGACAAACCTTGCATTTTTGATTCACACATCTCATCTTAATAGCAGTATAAGATCTTTTAAATTGAGCTGTTAAATAATAAACTTGACCACACATATACAACCATTGCAATAAACTCACATCAGCCATTCAGACACTATGGTGATAAGAGCTGAGATGACTAGAAAGACACTGTTAAGGCCACTTAAAACACAATAACAAAGAAATGCTATCAGCTGTGTTTTCTCAAAAAAAAAAAAAAAAAGAGGCAAACAAACAAAACCACCCTTTCTTCAGAATCTTCAGCTCTTTGCCTTATTTTAACATGGAAAAGGAATGGGCCATTTTTGCAGCCTCTTGACCCCAAGGGAAGTATCTCCATCAATATCAGTGGTTCTTGCATTTGGCTCCAAAATATTTTCTTCATAGCTGTGTTGTGTAAATGAGAACCGTTCCCCCTTTGGAGTACATAGAACAAGTGTCTGCCAACATCCATGCGTAGCAGGGCTCAGGTGTGAGAAGGGGTCACCACGCGTGAGGATGGGCAGCCCTGAGGCTGTCTGTCTCAGCACACTGGAACTGCCCAGCCCAGAAACCTGGAAGGCTGGGGCAAAGTGTTCCAGTCTGCTGGGCACGGGCAGACGCTGCAGCATTTCCCTCTGCTTAAAACATACCTGAGGGAGAAGAGCGTACTTGGACCTTGTTGTGTTAAGAGCCAGAGGCCACTTGTGCTTCCCCTTGAGAGCCACTGGGCACAATGCGCAGTGGGACTGGGAGCAGGTCCCAAAGCCTCTTTTGCTCATTCTCCTGCATGTCTTGCATTTCCTGGCGTATGGTGGCTCTGCATTGGTAGGAGGGTCAGAGAGCACTGCCTTGCTCAGACTGTCCCAGAGGCCAGTGGTGAAGGCACTATGGGAGGTGTAGATGTTTCTTGAGGAAATGCCTGGCTTCTGAACTGTTTCCTGAACAGCTCCAAGGTAAGCAAAGGACATAACATCCTCAGCAACTGGGCACCTACTGGGAAAAAGAAACATAGATATATTAATTCCAAATCATCAAGACACCAACTTTACATACAACTTTAAATACAGCCGTGTGTCAGGCACCTCTTCACCATCCTGAGCCTTAGTGTGTGACGTTGGCTGGTCTCAGAGCACTCTGTTCCACACGTGGGAGCCCTACATCAACCTACATAAGCTACTAAGCTCCTGATTTAAACCTGGAAAAAACATTTCATCCACATGTGCTACATAGGTCTTCAGGGGTACTCTGTCTCTGCAGTGCTCACATATGCCTATGCACCTCATTTCAGCAACCTGCATTCCCCCTGCCAAGACTAAACACCCGCTCACAAGGTTTTTCTTTGCCTAAATAATGATGGCAGGTGCTCAGAATCTGGCCTCATACCACATAAAAAAAACAGTGTAGCTGAATCATCCCCAAAAATGTATTCAGTTTAATTATCTGGTAGGAAAAACAACTTTGCTCATGATGTTGATCCTTTACAGAGTGAAGCTAATGCAAGCTGTAGCATGTGATGCAAACTATACATTCTGCTTGTTTCATCTCTAATATGTTCTGTCTTAATCTTTCTTTTTTAAAGTCTCTCTATTGCTTTTTCCCCCTTTGCATTTAGGCAAAAGTATTGCTTACTATCTCATTAAGCTCAACTGAGAACAATCACAAGCTCCATTAGACTACACTGGCAATATATGGCTTTAATTATTTTCTTTTTTTTCATAGTAAACTCTCACACTGAAGCATAGTAACAGAGTGGTTGTGACATATTGCTATAGACTCTTAGTGGGAATGTGTGTGGTGGGAATGGGTCTGGGGGAGGGCTGATGGAGGGGCAGGAGAATGGAGAACAGTTCTTTATGTGTTGTTTTTTTTTTTTAGGAGAAGAATCTTGATGAAATGTTTTTGTATACCACATATGCTAAAAGCATGTCCATCTTTAGTGACATCTGGTCAGCATTCTACATTCAAGCACACACTAAAATCTCAATCAGGTCATTAGTTACTTCTTGAGATGATAATCATATTTTTATTAAAATTTTTAGGGAGTTTTGAGCTGATTGATTTCCATAACACATAATTTGTAAGACATATTCTGCTATTACTATATTTGCAGTTTAGCCTATCTTATGGCACAGTAAAAAGTCCTGCCATCTGGCAGAACAATCACAACCTTCCTAATTAGAACATAATTCTATACTTTCTTGGTTTGTTTTCTTGGAAAAGCTTTTGTCCCAAAATATGAATTCTCCTCACAAGCTAGAAAACATTTCCTAAGATATTTAAAGCCAAAAAACGTTGGTACTGTCTCTTCTTACCAACTCACATTGCTTCTCAAATCAGTGTGAAAAGGGGGCCTCAGCATCCTTAATATTCTTGGCTTTCACTTCATCAAGGCTTTTCTGTTGAATCATTCAATACTGTTGATATGAGAATTCTTGTGCTGGCAAGATGGTTTTCCTCTTTCAAGGGATCATAAAACAGTGTTATGCATTGAGAGGAACTTTATTCACATCCTACATAGCAGAGCTTATTCCACTGGCAAGCTTGCTGAGGTCTAAATCTTGGCCTCCCTTTTTCAACTCCAAGATATTTGCCATTACTTCACCTCCAAAGAACTATTTTTTTTTCCATTCTCCCTTAAACATACTTAAAGAAAAGGCTTGAGTGTTCCCCATAAGTCAGTTTAATGGTATATAGCCCACCTGTGTATGACTTGCAGAGAGGTCTGCATGAAGTCTCCAGGTGGGACAAGGATAACTGCGATGCCCACAGGCAAGAGACTGTTCCCTGCGGAGGAGTAGGACAGCTTTGCAGGGATCTGTGAATGCTCTTTCCTCAGTGTCCAGATATTTCTTCAAACTAGCCAATTATGTCCTGTGAATTGGTATAATACCACTGTCAATTTCTGTCGATTCAGTGAAGACTTCAGCCTATTGTTTCCATTCCAGACTCCACTTCCTTAAAACAAACAGTTGGTGAGTATAAGCAGTGATGTCTAAATATGCACAGAACTCCAGAAATTTCCAAAATTATAATTCAGTTGTTATACTGGGATCTCTGGTTCTCAGAGGCCCTTGTCCCTTGTCAGTGAAATCCTGACGGTTAGGAACAGATAACTTAATTACCTTGAAATTAAGGTTTCAGCCTCAGTGTTACCTAGCAATATGTGCATTGAAAGCATTATGTTTTAAAAGCCGTTTGAAAGCATGGGAAGTTTGCCAGCTATTCAAACATTGTCATAGCTCTGATTTTTTTTCCAGCTCCCCTGATATGTACTCAGAAATGAGGCCAATCTTCCAAGGAGGAAAGACATCAAGGCATCTCCTCTTATGTACCCTGAAAACTTTCAGACCAAAGTCTATACCTGGATTTGGTCTGGGCATTTGGGTGCCCTCACTTCACACCAGGGAATAAGCACTGGGAATCCTCCCTCTGCAGCCTGGAGGAGGCAGGTTCACATTAAATCTGATGGACTGGAGCCTTATAAACCCAGCTTTTGTTATCAGAGTTTTATCAGAGGTTTATCAGAGTTTCTCTGACATGCCTGCAAGTTTGCCATAGTGATTATACAATTTGCTGTGGATTTCTGCCTTCTGGGTCTCACCATGGAGATTCAATCTCAAGGAAGATGAAAGACCAGGAAACAGTGTTTAGACCTTAACAGATTCACTTGTGAACCCCAATTCATCCGCCAAGCCATCAGATCACAGACCTACCTGTCTGTCTGGGCCTGTTACCTCTCTCCAAACTAAATCCTTTCTTTCAAACACTTCCTTGCTGCCAACTCCACCATCCTGCAAGGAGACAAAGGGCACCAGTTTTCATCTCGGCCGATGGGCTCCACTCGTAGGTTGTTCGTATTTTGTTTGCTGTGTCTCACCACTGCTTCTGCAGTCCAATTCTGCAGTCTTTGGGACAGGGCCTGTCATTTTGTGTTGTGGCTGCTATGATGGGGTCCTGCTCCAAGGCAGAGAATGCTAGGCTCTAAGGTAATAAAAATAAACAAATAAGTAGCTGGGCAGCCTTTGTAGTGCTTAACATTACAGAGCTTAGAAGACCTTTGTGATATTGTTTCGTATATATTTTTGCCCCAGAGAGACACTTACACCTCACATAAATTCGACTGGCCATTATAACTCAAACTGAGAGAGTTTTTGTGCTCTTTTTCTCCATCTTAATATCCTGTGTTCTCTTCCATTGAAGCATCTTCAGAGCTGGATGCAGTTAAATAAGAAAAGATGGATCACTGAGACCAAGCAATGTGGAAAGTCAGAGGAAAGGGTAAATATCCTTGCAGATATTTCCCCCTTCCCCTCCTGTCCCAGGATGCAGCAACCCCTGTCTTCAAAGTGATGACAAAATCCCACTGCATAACCCTCAGCCTTCTCCCTTCCACCACTGCCAACAATCCCCTCGCCACTGCCATAAAGAACTTGCTCATTTGAATTAAAAGCCAGTGTTTGTACTGAAATACAGAAGTAGCTCATTAAACTTTTCTTAGATAAATTGTTTAGACTAAGTTAATTCTCTCCTTTCTTCCCCTTGTGTTGCCAGCCTATTGTTTATAGCCAGCATTCCAGGCTGCATGTGATGAAAATGCTGATGTGTTTCCTGAGTTACAGACCCAAGCTTTATCTCATCTTTCAATTAGGAAACTGGCTGCTTTATCATTTTATGCTGCTGTGTGCAATGTTTATTTTTTTCCCCATTATTAACATTGTATAGGAGGATGTGCCCAGCCTGATCAGCTGTTAGTTGTATTGTGCATAGTACACACATACACCAAAAAAAATAAAAAATAAAAAATAAATAGTGTAATACTTTGGGGGAATCTACACGCAGCTCCAAGTTGCCCTTTGATATTGGGGACAGTCTCTGGGTTTCAGCATAAATGTGTATCTGTGTATTTATGCCCATCACATACTACACTGACTAAATTGTGGGATTTTCTGGTATTCTCTGCTGCCTTTTACTTCCCTATTTAAATCAAAAGCCTCAGTATATGACAAGGAAAACTCCTGCCCTTTGCACAGAGTTAATGATGATCACCTATTCAGCTCAAGTCCTCTTAGAAAGAAATAATTCATCCTCAGGTTTTCCTCTGTTTGGATTTTGGACGAGAAATTACTACACAGTGACTCATCTGATGGATCATGAAGGCAGCAAAGCGGTCTAGGGGCTATAGATGAATCTTTTGCTGGCTATTCTGGTCAATAAACAACTAATTGAAAAAGTAAGAGACAGTCCACAATTTAGAGAAGTTACACTTAAGAGAAAAAGAATCCTGAATTTCCGAAAGCATTTTGATTTAATTCAAAAGAACGTGCAAGTGGTTAGGAAAGGGGATGGGTACTTACTCTTTGGTCTACAGGATATTTCTGGGGTTTGTTCAAGTTGATTGATTTTATTTAATCATTTTGAAAAGCCTGTATAACTTTTTGCTTCAATTACCGAGGTAAATATTAAGGGAAAAAAAAGTACTACAATATTAGAAAGAGGATCTGCAGAGTTTGTGGAAGCCAAAAGCAACTGAATTAAAAGATGCCAATGCTGTGAAGATGTAAAATTGCCTGTCTTGGGTCGTGTGTTGCCTGTGAGGATAAATCTGAAACATTCTCACTTGGAATAGTCACCATAATTATTTTTTGTTACTGTTTATATCAAATATGATGGATTCATTGTATGCATACACTGGATTGCCCTGAATTTCTGAGGGGTCCCAAAAATAAGTCTGTCATACTCTTTAGATGTCAGTCAGTTCAATTATTTTTATTGATACTATGAATTGCTGTTCTTGAATGACTTCTCATAGTGCTTTCTAATAATAAGCATTTTTCACTGTGAATTTTACCTACAGCCAGAGAACACACACAGAATGAGTTACCAGTTTAGCTTTTCTTTCCACATTGTTTATATGGGTTTGCTTACACTGACCTTCCTTTGGAAAGAATACCTTTCCAAAATAATTTACATTTAAGCTAAACTGAAACAAAGGAGCCTGGCAAAAATATGACCTGTCAAAATCCAGCTTGAACTTTGACTTGTTGTTCAGATCTGCTTCCTTCCCTCCCCACACCCAGTAGTATTTGCTTTGTCTAATTCAAATATTTTCAATTCCATTTAATGTTCCCTTTCTCAACAACTCACTTCCTCATTAATGCATAGAAAAATGTATGGTTTCAAATGTTTGCCCCATGGTCATCCATAAAATTCACATAAGCAACAGCAGAGCTAAATGACAGTCTTCAAGGCTTGGTTCTCTGAGACTTGGGCCATGTGGAATTAATTTTCCAAATTTTCACCCGTTTTTCTTTATTAACTTGGTGATGTTCAAACCATCTTCATGTTACTGCATTCCCTGCAAGTTTCTCAGCTCTCCAGTCGTATTTTGTTTACACCATTTATAATTAGCCTGTTACTAACTGTAACACCCATCTCCAAGCATTCTCTTTAGTTATTTTTGGATAATAAAAAAAGACTTCTTGAAAATGAGACATAATAAATCATAATAGTGTAGAAAGTTTAGAAAGATGAGTATGTAGACCACTCCTTCTCATTGTGAGGACAGTGTCTCCTGCAGGGCCCCTGGACATGAAGCCAACGTGGTACTGAAATAGGATTTGAACTACACCGTGTCTATATTCAGACCTTCAGCTGCAGCACAGGAACATTCAGTTCATTTGCTTTAAGCCAAATTTCTGTTCTTCAAGTCCAGGGACTGCCACAGTATTGATTTGATCCTTGCTATATTTTAGTGCAACCCGCAGGGGTTATTTTAATTGTGGTATTCATATGTAATCCGAAAGACCTGCTTTAGTGCTCTCCTCTCCTGCTGTTCCCTTTCTTCCTTCCCTTCATCCAGCCTTGTGCCATCACCCAGCACATGACTTGCAAGCCTTCTGCACAGGTTTCTTATCAAACACAGGCTGCGGGACATCTGTCCTGTAGGGGACAGCTGTCCTGTAAGGGACATCCAGAGGCCTCCGGCAATCCTCCGCAGAAAACCTACTTCATTAGAGGAACGCTAGATGGCACACAACAACCACTGTATTATTTCTTTTTTGATTCAGAAATCAAAAATCGTTTTCAAAGCATCAGCCTGGAATGTAACTAAGGGACCGAGCACAAAACACGAGTCTAAGCACACTATAAAAACCCACTGGGAAGATAGCCTTCCCAATAAAACCTCACCCCTCTTCCTCCATCAGAACTATTATTTTTCTACTTATAATTCTGCCTAATTTGGCAGCTTCAGAAAGTAAACACGGATTTTATTTAGTGGCTTGTTGAGAGGGAAGGGAATACTGTCGTTTCAGTGCAATATAAAATAATAGCGTGGCAAGCAAAGAAAAGCCCACTTGGTTCAGCAGCATCTATAATTAATTCAAAAGACAACTGCTGGGACAAGATTCAAGTGATATAATAATCTCTCACATGGTTTCCATTAAAGGATATGTGTTTCAGTTTGTAAGAAAAATCCAGTACTCACTTCTACTGTTTACATACTAATAAGTATTTTTTCCTCACCCTAAGAGATCCAAAAGCCTAGGGGAAGAGATACATTTTACTATTCCAAATTCATGTGCTGTTTTGTACCAGTGCTTAGCATGGGTCTGTTTTAATTCTGGGGAAAAAAAAAAAAAAAACAGCACATAACAAGGAAAAGCATTTATAGGACTCTTTATAGCTCATTTCCAAAAGACTAAGCCTATCAATTCCTGGTGCCACTTTACACAGTCATCACATTAGTATAAGGTGGTGCAACTTCTGTATGTGAGTGAGGTTATAATTTAACTGAAAAGATGCGAACTTTCAACTTCCTGTGAGCTGTTAGTAATTGCCACAGCTTCTTTGAAACCATGTCCATGATTACTTGAGAAAGATCCAATTCTAAACTCACCTAAGCAGGAAGCCGTAAACACAGTTTGCTGGAAGGAGGGGCAAAAAACTTTCCTTGCTTGGATTAACACATACTAGATGATGTAAGAGCGGGTAAGGGAGACTTGACTCTGAGTGATTTCTTACTCCTCTTCCTCAGAAGTGGTCCCCAGGAGGGGACTCTCTTCTGTGAAAGCATCCCCAGGATGTAGAGCCAAGACCAGTATAAGGCACCCACGCAGTTGAGAGGTGACTCAGAACGGTAGAAATCAGCCTTCACTGCTAACCAGAGTCCCCAGCAGAGATGAGTGTTGTTTTTTTTTTTTTACTTTCATTTCCATTCATGTATTTTCACGTTTTGCATTTCTTGTTACCTATTTTCAACTGTACAACAAAGTACTTTTATTTGTATTTAACTTGCTCTCGTCTGTGTCAAGAGTAACTGGCTGAACCCTACAGTACTGCATTCCTCCAGGAATGGTCCTGGGCATCTCTTCTCTGTGCCTCATACAACAAAGCATGTTTCCACATAGTTGTGTGACTGGTCTGAGATGGAAAAGTAGAGGCCTTGGGGCAAGAATTTATGCCTGCAAGTGTCATTAACCTAGAAAGTTATCTGGCAGTAAGGATTCCAGTCTATCTGAGTTAAATAATATCTGTTTCAAGGATGCCATAGTTAGAAAACTGATGAAAAATTTGTAGTACTGTGCAAGTCCTTACTCCAGCTTACAGGAAGTACACTTCAAAAAAATATTATTGCAAGCCTGTGTGTGGTGACAACTTGCCTGTAACAGCTGCATATAATTAAGGGATAGAAAGTAGCCGAGTATATGTAAACAGTTCTCCCATCTTTTGTAAAGAGCCATAATTTTTTATGTTACTTGGAACTACGGTTGCTAATTCTATCTGTTTGTTGCTTGAAATTAATGGGATTTTCTTTTTTAATTTGGTAATTAACCAGCAGTTTTCATGCAAGTTATTTGCTAGAGTTAAGCCATCTACATATCTACTTGTTCTGTATTTCTTTCACCTCCACACCATGACACAAATGCATTTCAGAAAATTCTCAGGTTTTCACGAACAGATTTTTACAGATGTCTCACAGGAACTTAATATCAGCAAATTAATGAAGATTGGTTGGAGGTTTCCTAACAGTATGGGAACAGCTTAACATACCTCCCCCAGGAATGAGGACAGAGTGAGAAGCAACCTTAAGAGGCAGAGATCCTGCACCTGGGACCAGTTGTGCACTGATACAGCTCTACCACTTTCAGAACTACACTTCGTGCCTCCACATGATGACTCGTATGCAGTTTTACCAAACTGACAGGAAATGAGTGAAATAAGAAAGAGACATTTCTTCATGAGGACATTCAGCATGGCAGAGTCAGATGCCTACCAGCCTGTCTGAAAGTGCCCTTGGGCCTCCTTCTGCATCTTTAACATACAGACACCTAAATACTTTTCACTAACATTCTAGAGCAACTGTTGAAATTTGGTTGTAGGATCTTAGCAACGTTTACTTTAATAAAACTACACAGGAATTAAATGTTAATATTTTCACTAATATTTTCTCTATACATATCCTATTATTCTACGCTATATTATCTTCTATCCAGTAGACAACAAGAAGCCAAAGAGGTCACTTTATAACAGTCCACAGGA
Source organism: Cygnus atratus (assembly GCF_013377495.2). Taxonomy (NCBI): domain Eukaryota; kingdom Metazoa; phylum Chordata; class Aves; order Anseriformes; family Anatidae; genus Cygnus; species Cygnus atratus. Next base: position 15,355,350 of record NC_066363.1, read on the forward strand.
AACAAGAGCAGACTGGGAACAGGAGCAGTGTGATCTAGGCTGCAAATTGGCAGCAGGCTTCAGGCAGTAAACTGCTAATGCTGACGAAACATGCAAGGTTGTGGTGGCTTCCCCATCAGCTGGGTCTTTCAAGTGAGCAGTGAAAAACTCTCTGAAAGATACACTTTATTCAAACAGGAATTTATGCAGGGCTTGTGTTATGCAGGCGATAAACTAGATGATCTCAAGGATCCCTTATGGCTTTATAATCGATGAATAAAGAAAGAGCCTCTTTCACTGTTACAGACCCAGTATTTCAGCTCCTTCAGATCCAATGTGGTGTTAGCAGGACTGCTACAATGCACGAATTGTGTAAGATGCTTCTAATGCTGTGAAGGCCCCTTCAGAACACAATGGGTAACAAGCGTGTGACAGAATTGCTTTCAGTGTCCCATCAGGTCAGTTGCTTGAACACAAAGCACTGTTGAGCAAAGAATTACAGCATCTTTGTTCTATTCTCACATTATGAATCCCTTTCACTGACATACGTGGACCCATTAAATGTGATATGGCTGCAGAAATATGAAGTCTTCCAAGATTAGCAAGAGGTATATAGGTCATTTATTTTGTCATTTCATGTAACCATTACTGTTTACAGAGTGGGGCTGAAATTCAGAACACAGTTGAACTTGGTTTATGAGAATCTTCCAGACTTAAAAGTTGAGCAGGAAAGTGATTTGTTTTGAAAAGGGTAAAAGAAGTATTGACAGGCTGTCTGAATTCCAAATTAGCCAGAAATTACTCTGCTAATACAAGCAGAGATATTAGTGTCTAGACAACAGAAGAGCTGAGTTATAAAAAGTAAATCACGTCTGACAAACCAAGACACCTTGTTCCTCATTATAAAAATGAGAACCATTTCATAGATGTAGTCTGCAACAATTTGATGTCAGGAAGCACTTGCGACATTAACTGTACTATTTAAACAGTGAAGGCAAGTTGGCTTGACTTCATAGAAGTCATGTCATGACTGTAGTTTCAGCAGTATTCTTGGCCAATATGCAGATATGCATGAACTAGCTCTTCCCCATCTACTTCAGATATGACAAGGAGGATAACCATGACACCACAGAGCTCGACTCTAACCACAGAGCCTTCCTAGGTAGGCGCTGCAAACCATTCTAAGTTTCGTTTGGCCATTTCTACGGAGCTATGAGTAACCAAGCTAATTTCAGTTTGAAGCTAGCTCAGATAGTTTTCCTCTTACACTAACTACAGCAGTAACTGAAACACAGGCATACTTTGAGAGGCTCTTGATGAAATACTAGTGAGCAAAATCATTCTAACTTGGAGTAGAGAAGAGTGCATACCCAATAGGACAAACTGTTTCAAGTTTTACTTAAAATATTTATTAAAGATTTAGAAAAAGGATAAACAGTACATTTTGAAATGAAAATTATACTAATTTAAAATGGATTGCATATCTACAGCACACAAATCACCAGTTATTTCTGGAATGCAAAAAAAAAAAACATCTCATGCAGAAATATTTGCTCTCACAATCCGTTCTCAGAAAACAAATTCAGCTTCTTTTGTTTACAGGAGTAAACTTTGGTTCAAAGGTTACTTCTTGGTGTCCTTCAAAAATAAGTATGTTAGTTATGTGCTTCTTGGTGTAGCTTAGCATTAGAGGTGATTATGTTTCTCCTGTTCATTATCTCTAAGGATAAAGGCACCAAAGCCCCCACACAAGAGGAATGGTCCCAGTTCTGGCTGTGCATTTTCAGCATGCACATTCTTTCTCTCTTCACCACTTCTTTCCCCTCTTGCTGACAATGCTGCACCATTTCATGAGTAAGAGCTTCCTCTTTATTTCTGCATCCTCATTTCCTGCTGCTTCCATCCTGTGACCCTCCTTGAGGATTTTCTAAGTATTTCTCCACTTGGGGTGGGAGAATGCATTGAACTGGACAAATGATGGGGAGGAGATGATGTGGATGAAGAAATAGAAAAGGAAGTAAGAAAGAAAGAGAAGAGAAGATATGGAAACAGAAAGGGCAGCTATGAATTAAATGAGGAAAATGGAGATGTATAAATAAGCAGAACAGTGAACAGCAAAATAGAAGAAAGAGAGAGGTTCTGTTGCTTCCCATCATTTCTGAAAACTGAAATGGGTAAGAAATAAAAAATAAAAAACTACTATATTCATTATTAGTAAGAAAATTAAAACAGGTAGCTTCTCCAAAATGTAGCTAAGCTGGTAGTGTCACATGATGCAGACAAATCCTCCAAACCCTGATGTTACCTTGGCAGCTAAATAGAAGAAAAATTGTCCCTCTTCATGAACAGGAGCTGCAAGCACGGGTCTTAAGAAAGCCTCTTATTATAAAATACCATCTTAAAAACATATAACTTCATGGTGTGGCTGCATCTTAAATAATGTGTGAAGTTCTGATCCCTCCATAAAAAATAAATAAATAAATACATACATACATATGGAGAAAGCAATGAGAGTGTACCCAAAGGTGAAATGGTTCCCTGCACCACAGCTCATGTAAGACCGTCTTACAAAGCAGGACAGAGATGGTTACTTATCTCGCATCTACATCTCAACAGTGCAGACTTCGTACAACTTTGAAGATGTTCCCTGAGTAAGTTATGGGGTTGAGATGTTTGAGTTATTTTTAAAAATAGAAACCTGAACTCTCTGTACATAAGAAAGTAAATGCCCCAAACTAAAATAGTATCCCCACAAGCAGTTTTGTTTAGAGCTTCTGTATGTAACTCCCATGACAAGATGGCAAACATGGGCTTGGGGGTTGTTTTGCACTGTCCTGTAATCATCCTGTGTCAGATGGCTTGTCATTTTCCTAGAAAGGGGCTGTAGGGCTAAGCCACAAATATTTTCAGAAGTCAACCCTTTTCAGGCAAGTTACTCAAAAAAAAAAGGGGAAGGGCAGTTTCTCCTCCACTGCGACAGCAGGCTGACGGATCAGGTTAGTCAGGCTGGCAAGTCTGTTCTAGTAACGGGTAAGGATGTCTGAACACGCACTGGCAATCTGAGCACAGAACCCGGGCTGGTAAGCACCTCAGAAACTGCACTGTGCCTCTTGCTTTCCCTCACCAGTATTCAAAAAGAAGTTTAAGGCAACATCTCTACCATTTTTTTAGAAGAGGTCAAAGGCGTTGACTGGGACTGTTGAAGCTAACAGGTGTTTTCCACCAGCAACCCAGTGTTTCAGAGATCCAGGTAAACTGGACACCCAGGGAATGCTGCCTGTATGCTCACTCTGGATACAAGCTGAAGCCGGCTTGTCTTAATGCAGGCCTTACCTTGCAGTCAGGTCCACAGCGCTGCAGCTCTGGGTTCCCACCTGTCCCTGCCTCCAGGTGCCTCCTCTGCAGATACAGACACAGGATCAGTGCCCTAGGCAGTGATCTTCTCAGGGCATGGATGGGAATCATACTTGGGAGCCCATTTAAATAATGCTAATAAATTTGTTTCTTCCTAGAGAATTTCAGTCATGACACTCAGGTCATCTTTTCCATCCTTCTACAGCATGCTTCCATCCAGAGTGTTCAAGAGGACTGAAAGATGATGCATAAAGCCTTTATCTCCAGAGTTTATTCTACAAAACAGTAAGCCTGGGAATTTTTTTTTCCTTCTACTTGTCCAAAGATAAGTTTTTGCTCTATTTGAGACTGTTATTCGTGATTCTAGTATAAGCTTTTAGATACTCCTAGAAAACTCCTCTCCTTTCTTGATGCCTTTTGAATACCTGTAAAGTGTTAATCCTCCTCCTTTTGTTTTCTAGCCAAACTCTGCATGTATGTATTATTTCATTTTCTTATGTATATTGTAACGAAAACTCGGGAGAATGACAGAAATATCTTAAGAAAAGTGCCTACGAATTGTATGAAACAGGAAGAGGAGAGAAACCTGTTAAATCTCCTCACAGAGAAAAAGGCTGCAAAATCAGCTTATTTCCTCATAAGAAGCAGAAAATGCATTTGGAAGCGAATCTGCAGTAAGAAAGAATATATTGTTGTTCAACAGCAGAAGAAACTTCAGCAAAGGCTTGTCTTTGTACAGCAGAAAATGTAAGAATGATTCTACCGCAGTCACTTAAGCTATTATTGTGTCTCCAGCAATGATCAATAGCCTCGGGAAGAACCTGAGACCTGGGCGAGCAGACACTGCCGCTTCCCCAGAAGTTGGCTCCAGAGATGTGCGTGTGTGGCTCAGGGTCACAGCTTCTGCTCTTTCTGCCACTGGGGAAAGGATGCTGGCAAGCTCCAGCGAGCCAATACTTGCACCATAATTTTCATGAAGGGACAGAAAATCACAACCCTGCTTAAAAGCTCTATTAAAATCCTTATTTAAACTAAAATTAGCCCAAGGTCTCACCAAATGATAGCATTTCTTATCTCTGTGCTTGGGTGCCATAGCAGGAACAAAGGAATTGAATCTAAAGCTAATTAGAGGATTACTTCTGAGTTTTGTTAAAAACATTGCACATTGCTGAATGTGAAATGCTGCAATAGCCTTGATTTGGCAGGCCGTGGCCAAAGCCAAGCTTTCCAAGGAAGCTTGGTGGGTGGGGGATGGACAGCACTGGTGCAGCAGAGCCTTGGAGCCCTGTTCTCAGGTACAGCTCTGAGCTGGGAGACAGGCAAGTCCAGCAGCTTCTGGCTCACCTACATGTTTTCACACTAAGATGGAAAAAAAATTTGTTTTGTTTTGTTTTTTACATAAATGAATGTACTGCAGATGGAAACTCTTTTTAATCAGTTGCAGTAAAATCAGTTGACACTACCTCAGTGCTGATGTACGTCTCTCCACTACTGCACACAATTTAGTGTGGCAATGAAGAAGCATATTGGAGTTTTGGGCCTTTTGGCACTGCTTGAATTTTCATAAAACCATGGGCGGAACATTTTTCCTTTCGTCCTTCCCAAGAAAATGAGACAGGAGGAGAGCCTACTGCCAGATGTGCCTTTTCGCTACTCTACAGTAAAGGATTACTGTCTCTGTATACTAAATCTAGATATTTGTAATTCTCTCTAAAAAGCTGCTAGCTCTTTTTTTCCCGATTATTTGTGTGCAAAGAATTCTGTCTTGTTTTAATGAAATCCAATTTTAAAGCTATTTTGGCAACATTTAGTGAGAAAAAAAAAAAATCATTGCATATCCACTCACTTAACAGTGTTAAAATGAGACAATCCCACATGAAGCATTGCTGCCCTGCCTTGCAGAATTATTAGCCAGAGGAAAAGCACACCACACCTATTGTACAGTTTCTATCTTCAGAAGCCTATGCCAGGACCTTTAGGCTGCTGTTTTCTTTCACTGCCTACACAAGTGAGTATCGCAAACAATAAGAAAGTAGTTCTGTATTACTGAAATGGAAAATTAAAATAAAATATAGCATAAAAGAATTATTTAAGCTATTGGAAAAAAAAACTGCTTTGTGATATGAAATAAAATTGTTCTATAGTCTCTGTATTTTCTTTTTTTTCTGTTGTTCTTTATACCACCATTATGTTGAAAATATTATTTGGCTGAGCTACCAAACCTTGCAGAGAACTCTAGATTTAGGAGCTCAGGAAAAAAATGAGCCCAGCATTTGCAAAAACAGCTGCTCAGGATATTTTACAAAACCAAAATCATGCTTGATTTCAAGTAATTTCTCTTTTTGGTATGGCAATTTATCTCAGTCCACGAGGCCAAAGGACTCAAGACAAAGTAGGTTTACCCAATTTCTACAACCACACTGGTAATTTCTGATAGTCATTCCTTCTGGGTAAAGTGCGTGGACTTGTAAAGGACCTAAATACAATCCTCCACACAGTCAAAATGTGAAGTCAAAATGTGAAAGTCAAAATGTCAAAATGTGAAGTCAAAACGTGAAAATGTGAATTTCCTCCTGTCAGGGAGGAAACTGCTGGATATACATTTTCATAGAACCAGTGGCTACAATAGAGATGTGGACACGGACAGCAACTGGAAACAGAGCTGACACCCCCAGTTCCCCCAGTTTCCATGGAGTTTCCACCAAGCACTAATATTTTTTCAGAAGTTATTTTCCAGGAAAACAGCCAACCAGCCTGCAATACTGTTTTCAAGAAAATAATTTTCAAGGGAGGGTGAGACAACAGAATAAGCAGTCCACAGATACTAAGGGCTTAGGTTTTCCTTTAGGGTTGTCCAATTTGCCTGTTTGAATAATAATTTCAATATGGTGGTAGTCTGTTAAAAAGTATTATATACGAAACATTTCTACTTTGTACAAACAATTTTTATTTCCGCACTATTTGTTCAATTTTTTGCCCAGTTTACTATGGAAACATAAAACGTTTTTCATCCCTTGACTAGAAATAGGTACACGTATGTGAGTCCCATAACATTTGGACCCTTTAGTGGATTTCCAGCAAACTCAGCATGAGACAAAACACAAACATTTTTGCTTGCCTGAGAGACATTTTTAGTGAAGAATGTATCTTGAACTACTAAATGGCATTTTTTTTGCTTTTCAAGGGATGCTATTCTTCCTGCTCTGCCCTCAGTTCTAATCAGGCAGATTTTTAGTTCTAGTTGCTTCCGTCTGGTGTTCTCAGACCAGGGGCTGAGCAGGGGAAGGGGCAGCTCAAGAGGTGGCATCCAGGAGATGAAAGATTTAGCCAGCAGCACCAGCAGGTAAAGGGATGGCAGTAGCTGAGCAGTGGGAAGTCCTCAAGCAGACACAGCATTTTGGGCAGCCAACAATGGGCAGAGGCTGTCAGCCTGGAATGTGGGCTTATCTGGAGGCCAATTTAGGGCCTGGGGGTGGGGATAAGGGGCAATAGGAGTAGAAAGAGGGTTGTGAAATGAAAACCTTTGGCAGACATTATGGGACATTTCCTCACTGAGATAACTCAAACCCAAGGGATAATATGAGGAAAACAGCGTAAGTACAGGACTGCTGCATGATGCCACCAGCACAGCATTATCCTTCATGTCAGAAACAGGGTGCTGTAAAGCAGATATACAGCAGTCTGCATGCTCCTGCCAAATATCCTACAGGAGATGGGAAGAACAATTTATTTGCACAATATATACTGACATAAAACTGAAGTATTAACCTAGCTCATTTAAAAAGCAAGAAAACTGTAAGACTACAAATGACCAGCAGGACAGCCTTCAATATTTTCTTATGAACTCACTTGCTCACTAAGGTTCATGTTTGCACTAGAAAAATAATGAGCAGCGGTGGCATCCAAGAGCTGTATGGCAGAAAACATTTGAGAAAATCAAATCTAAAATTCTATCCAAAATTCAGTGTAATAAATCTCACTTATTTCTAGAACTAATAGGAACAGCAGAGGAACATGAAGCATTTGAACTTAAATGTTGATAAGAGACATGACACTCTTCTTGGTATGTCATAACAACACTGCTGAAGAAATCCAAAGCAGAACTATTTATGTCCTGAATATAACCCATAAAGTTTAGCTTATAAAGTTTTAAGAAACCAGTAAATAGTTACTTTATTTAAATGAGTTAAATGTTGTGAATCAATAGTAAGCTAGATTCACGTTCCTTCCTTACCCAGAACCCAGCGCTGAGACATTGGGGTACACTCTCAACCACTGGATATAAGCTTGGGAAATTAAACTTTAATACCATGAGCTGTTGAGAAGACAGTCAATGGACTCCTGCATGAAATTAACTGCATATTGCATAGTCTGTGGATGAGACCTCCTCTGTCATATAACAGACCATTTAACGCAACTGTCCTGAGATTTCCTTTTATGCATAAATCATGTCAAAGCAGGTCCTTAAGTGCTGTTTTGCTTCCTGCACTAGTCTGTCCATGATACTTCTTCCTCCAGTGATCAAAAGGCTAAATCAAATTACAAAGTATTACAAAGTCAAACTGTAACATTTATTTTCGAGTGCCAAACAAAAACATGTAATTATCTCATAACCAAGCTTTTTCTTTAGCAATAATGTCTGTGAAAAGATAAAATGATAAAAATGGCCTCGTGGGAAAAAAATATATAATAATCATCTGCTGTTAGCTCATTTTCCTGCATTCCAAGACAAAACTTATTTCCAGATATACCACAGTGCTCTTAAGGTAGTAAGTGTGGTAGGAAAAAGAGAGTATAAGGTGATATAACAAGCTTAGTACATGGATTTATCAGTTCTGTGTCATTTGGATTTACTCCAACAACCAAATCAGAGCAAAAGACAAACCTTCCCTTACATGTGAAGTGATAAGCAAGCCTGGACCTGTTCCAACAGGTGAAGTCAAGATGTTCCTAAGAGTATGACTAAGATGAAAATGTCCAGATTACAAGAACAACAACCTTCATTGTCACTTCAGTCCTGTCCTTCCCAACAAAAATTCAAAAATATGCATGCAAACAATATGCTACTTATATTTGGTTTACCTCCACTAAAAAGGACAAGGTGCAACAGATGAAGTGGTTACAAAAATACCCAAGGGTTTTCCTGGTAAAAAAAAAAAAAAAAAAAAAAAAAGGAGAAGACACAAGTCACTTGAAAGCCTTAAACATTTTGTATAAATAACCTGTGATGCTATCCAGAATCAGCTGAATCAGCTGAGCTGCAAGCATCGTCTGCCCCAACCATGAGTCAGCCTGAGTAAGTGCAGTGTACTTTTATGGTACCATCACAGACAGAAAAATACAACTCTCGGCAGTACAAAAGAGGTCTCTGAAATATGGAAGGAGCATTTGGTGGGAAGGCATTCTCCACTATTGGCTGGCAGTGAAATCAGCGGAATAAAGAAAATGCCAGCATACTTAACATATCTGTCTCCTTATTTTTAGCCCAAACAGTGGACTGAAATCAAGGCATAAAATGAAAGGCAAACCACGTTCTCTCACGCAAAACAATTTGAAACTCTTTGTACACTGCTCCTTCTGCCCAGCAGCTCTCGGCCTATGCAAAGAAGCCCTGTGGCACTTCAGACTGGGTAAACACAGTGCTCACAGCTGTTTGTGTCCCTCCCGCTCACACTATGCCTAACATCCTGGCTGGTAGAAGTTATATTTGCGTTTAAACACGATAAGACTGATTTATATTAGAGGAATGCTTCTGATCAATCATTCTTGCTGAGTAGCCAGTGACTAAGTGGAAATGCTTCACAGGGAACGCTGCCGAGTAAGAACTGAGTAAGAAGTTTATAAGATGCTGGGACTTGGCCGGCAGGCTCTAATCTACTTAGCTGATAGCATGCAACTTCCTGTCATGGCTAAAATTGGACATCCACGCGTTTCTTCCAGTATTTGGAAGAGCCCAAGTAATTGTGATTATGGAACATGAAAGGTAGGGCTCTTTGCACTTGGCTTTGCCTAGGAAAAGTCCGCTGCCAAGTACAAGCCGACTGCTACAGTCAGCAGAGAGAGATACGAGACCTTTGAGGCCCTTATCTTCAGGCGGCATGAATCACTCTGTCCACTGACTTATGGTATCGGCCTAGAAACTAATTAGCTGTCTCTGGATGAGGCAGAGCCCACCAAAAGTTTCGTGCTGTCTGCATGTAGGATGGATCACAGGCCGATGGTCTTTGTCAGGCTGTCAATAGCTACGGGTCCAGTGGGGCCGTGAAACTGGTGGAGGCAGAGATCTGCACCTTGGCCTTTGCCAAGTTTACAATCCAGCGGCCTCTGAGCAACTGATCTGCTGCTCAAGGCTCCTTGCAGAATAATTTTATAATGCACAAATAAATATTTACAGCAATAAAGCATTGCTCCTCTGATATTTGAAAAGTAATAAAAACAAAGGATTTAATTTAAAATAAAGTTTAGACTTTTAGGATGTTTTCAATAAAGAAAAGTGCAAAAGTGCAAAAGGAGGGTTTTGGACAACTGTTCTGTTTTTTAAAAGACTTGTGTTGCCAGTAATGGCAGAAGATGTTAAATTATCAAAAGGGATATGTTTTGAAGCTAATTTAATATTTACTATTAATCATGTTTTCAAGCTTACAGTGTTGGATCTGCTTAGACAATAAAATGACAGGCCAATTTTTATTTGGGGTTCATGTTAGCTCAGTGCACTGGCATCTGAGAGAACAGCATCTTGAACCGAATATCATCTTTTCATTTTAGAGCTTTTTATAATGTTAGCATTGCAGTAATTTATTTTAAGGTTCTAGGGAATTTATTAATGCCAGCCTCAGCAATGTTTCTGTAAACCAACAAAATTAATGTATAAACATTATTTCCTCACAAGGGGAGCGGAGGGGCAGGCACTGAGCTCTGCTCTCTGGGGACAGCGACAGGACCCGAGGGAACGGCATGGAGCTGGGACAGGGGAGGGTCAGGCTGGGCGTTAGGAAAAGGTTCTGCACCCAGAGGTGGTCGGGCACTGGGACAGGCTCCCCAGGGAAGTGGTCACAGCACCGGGCCTGCTGGAGTTCAAGAAGTGTTTGGACAATGCTCTCAGACACATGGCTTATTTTTTGGGTGGTCCTGTGTGGAGCCAGGAGTTGGACTTGATGATCCTTGTGGGTCCCTTCCAACTCTGGATATTATGGTTCTACAATTCTGTGATTATATGATTCCATTACTACTTTCAGTCAAGGCCAAATTTCTGTTTATAACTTGCCTTTTTCTGTTATATAGCTTTTTTATATTTATGCATCTAAGAAAACCATCGTCCTGAATGTGTATGTTTTTCTTTGGAAAGAAAAAAGGGACCCACCATTTCCAATAGTGTAAAATTAATATACAAAAAAAAAAAAAAGGTAAAATAATTCCTGCAATCTCTCATGCTTGGGGCAAAGTTTTGATGTTCAGCACTCATCTGGCCCTTGAGCCACCAGAGGTATCCTTTACATTCCTGATGGCCATTTAGTAAATCGGGCCGCTTTATGACAATGGACTCAGTTCACATGTATTTGATAGAAACTTATTAGCATTTGACATTTTCCAAAGCTTTGGAGGAATATTCAGACAAAGCAGATGAGGCGATCTAGAGGCTCACAGAAGAGAACAGGAAGAAGGAAAGACAAGGACGGGATAAGATGGAAGATGGATCATACAGGGAACAAGTTTTTCTTTGATGTTGTTACTACCCGAGCAAAAAGACCTAAAATTCACATTTACTGGTTTGAAGACAGTTTAATTTTAGCTAAACCTCAGCTACAGTAGAAAGGCAATGCCACATATTAAAGTATGTGGTTACAGAAAATACCACAGATTCTGAGTAAGCTGTGAGGCAAAGGGCTGAAAGCCAAATGACTTTCTACCACCTGAGCAGCGTGACATCCAGCACGGCCTACAGCTGCATTACCCTTGTAGTATTTCTTATTGTTTGCTTTTTGTTTTTGGTTGTTGTGGTTCTTTGTTGCTTTTTTTTTTTTAAACAAGAACTAGGCTGATGAGTTCACCTCCTCATGGTGTTCCACCTATTTCTTTTTAAGCTGTTCTAAGAATTACTTGTGATTTTTTCCATTATATTCACTGACAATTGTTTTTTCACTTGCATTCCTTGCTGGTTCATTATACCCAGGAGAAATCAGAATGGAGATTTGTGTTTGTAGCAGTTATAATATCAACTCTGGCCAGAATATCCTACCACAAAGAATACCAGCAAATAACAGGGCTTCTTACTGTAGTTTCACACCTAACATTTAATTAATGAGGTATTTAAGAGCCTGTGCGAGCAGACTGAGAAACTTATTTTTTTTTCTTGATGAGTCCAGTGAGGTAGACAATTTACTGTTGCAAAACACTGTAACTGCTGGCAGAGTCAAAGAGAAACTTGGTGAATAGCACAAAGTCAGAACTGCTTTGTATTAGCCTGTGCACAGATGACAAGATAGTGGGATAAATCAATACTCAGGCAAAACTGCTATTAACATCCAGATGTAACCTCTTAAGAATAAGAAAATTTATGACACTTGTGCTAGAAGGAGAACAATATATGGAGATCGTTGAGAGTTTGCAAGTGAGAAATTTTGGCTGTGAATCACTGGCATCTTAGACCAAACATGATTACTGCCAAAGCATTTTAGATATGAGTACAGGAAATAGAAAAATGAGTAGAAGAAATGATTTGAAGAAACACAGCCAGGAGAATAAGGCTGAGCATGTAGGAATGAGGAGGATAAATTGGGGATTTCAGAAGAATCTCAGCATCGGACTCTTTCTTCTACTTGACAGAAACAATATCAGAAAATAATATTATGTTCTGGCCTTTTTTTGCCATTGTTTTCTCCTAGAACAGCTGATCATCTTATACAATAGTGATTCCACTTGCCCACATCTCCTTTCCCAGAGGCGGCATTTCTATTTATTTACTTCAGACTATTCTTCCTGTTTCTTGCTTTCTAGACTTGCTTGCTTACAATCTTGTTTTCCATATAGCTCGTCTTTCCCCTTGAACACCAATGAATATAAAATTTGTCCTTACTCCTGCTCTTACGCCACAAACATTCACTGGTAGTAGATTGTTGCCCTCTCCTCCTTTTTCTGCAGCAGATGATATCAAAGTCCTCCTCTCTCATTCCTGTACCTTCCTGCTCTACAAAAGTAATAACAACTGCATTGAATTTAAAATGTTGGAGCATGTCCCTCATGGCAAAATTGAGAAAAAAAAATTATACAAAGGAAAACTCTCACAACCCTCCTTGCATGCTTTTTTTGGGAGCAGTGGAATTCAGTTTTTCCCCTAACATGCATGAGCTGCTTCTCCAAGCAGTGGGAATCCCCTGAGAAAGAGGGAACGGAATCTGCAGGCATGTGGCCTCAGAGCCCCGTCCTCCCTCATCACAGAATAAAAGCAGCACATGGTAAGAATTAACTAACTGCTGAAACTCAGAAGGTTATTGTGCATTCACAATTATCATCCTTTGGGGATATTTCTAATATCCCATAGGCGTTTTTTCTTGGCTAATTAAACATTAGAAGATCTTCAAGCCTGAAGTTTTAAAATCAAGTTCTCTACCAAACATGCTTAATTTCAAGCAAAATACTGAGCTGGTGCAGAAACTCTGCCCTGTGTTATCATAAGCGTTTCCTTGGAACACAAAACTAAATGACTTTATTCTCTTTGTTTAAATCCTACTCACTTCCTTATTTTGGAACACGGTAGGAACCTGTGCTTCATGCCTAGGCATGGAAACCTTGTTTATGAGACAAAACATTTAAAAGAATTTATACATAAAATCAGTTGTCTTTGTAATGATAGAGACTCAGAAAGCAGCTTGGGAAGAAATATATCCATGTGGAAACCTTGTTTATAAGACAAAACATTTAAAAGAATTTATACATAAAATCAGTTGTCTTTGTAATGATAGAGACTCAGAAAGCAGCTTGGGAAGAAATATATCCATGTGGCAAACAAGGAATGCGTATACTATTGATAGCAGGGAAAACATACGACTGCAACAGAAATAGCTTAGCTGATTCAAAAATATGCACAAAAGGATGAGGGAGGAGTTTTGTGGGTGAAGTAAAGGCAGAAGAGCCAGAGGAAGTCAGACAGACTGACGGGGCACAGCGCAGCTATAACCCAAGCTGCCCTTCAGCCCCAGCAGCCTGCTGCGTGCCTGCGCGATGGATGCCCTCTTGTCCTGCTGCCTGACAGCCAAAGCCACAAGGTGTTCTTAAACACCGCTGAGCTGAAGGAAGGGCTTGGTGGACTCTGACCTTTTTAGCCTCATGTGAGACACAGGACTGATTAAACAAAATAGAGAGCTAAGCGTTGATCATAAACCAGGCGTTAATGTATCAAGCTTGCAGCAGCCAAGTGCTGAACGTGAACAGGAGGCAGATCCAGCAGGGCATTCAGCGTCCTGCAAGTGGACAGTCTTGGAGAGCAAGTCTTTGCCACCAGACTGCAATCTGCTGCAATCTTCCAGCTTGCCGTACCTGTGACTCACTTCACTCCAGACCTCGCACAGGGCAGGAGTAACTCACCCCAATGTAAACGCACCACTCTATATAATGGGCACATTGTACGTGGCCGATAAGCTGCCAGGTCAGCTCCCTGCCTGCATCTGTGAAAAGAAGAGACAGAGGCTGACATCAAAAGTAATTGCCACAATCATCTAGCACCATCGCTTCCTGCACCAAGCGAGCCCATCTTTTAATACTACGTGCTATCCGTCTTGTGGCCGTGTCTAACATCTCCTTCATTCTCTCTGCCAAAAGGCACAGCTCCGTGCCGAGCAGCCTCCAGCAGGGCCCCTTGTTTGCCGTGCACCTCCACAACCATGAAGAGGTGGTTACAGTTCCTCAGCAGGGGCCATGGATGCTGCTCCGCTCCCAGGCCAGGGCAGGGAAGGCTGGTGCTTGCTGAGGTGGCAGCATCCCAGGAGGTCTGCCTTGGGTTTATGGCACGGTGTGGTGGTGGTGGTGTTTTGTGTTTTTTTTTTTTTAGTTTGAAAAGAAAAAAAAAAGTCCTAGGTGGGTTAGAAGCATTTTGAACAGGAAGGGGGAGAAAAGAAAAGAAGGGGGGAAAAGAGAAAGAAAGTACTCCACTCTCAGTAACACATGTTGGGGAAGAGAAGCAGTACAGATAACACTCAATGAGGCTGAGACAGGCTGAGTTATCTCATGTGGTCTGAAGAAGCGAAGGGGAAAAGACTTGTGTTACGAAGTGGTGAGATTATGAGCGAGGTGGGAAGCAGCAATGCTACGGGGAGAGCATGCCTAATTGTGGGCATGTGGGGACCAACATGCAAAACGCAGCACTCCTCGCTGTGGCCCCAGTTGCAAAGCATCTCCCTTTAAACCCTTCACTGAGCTTCAGGAGCAGAGGCAGCGAGGCGGAGAACAGCCGTGACAGCCCCCAGCTGTGTGGGCTTGGGCACCCACCAGAGCTCAGTGGGTGGCAGCAACCTGCAGCCACCGGGAAACTGCAGCCAAGAACCCCACCCCAAAATGTATATATTTATACCTATGGATAAAATGATGCACTGACAATTGGCCAGAGATTCTCAGGCTGCGACCTGGTGCTCCACCAACCACTCGCTACTTTTCCGTGATATGTGGCTCTCTTTTGCCAATGGCTCAGATTAAAAGATAGCTAGACAGAATTAAAACATATTCTTTAATGGACTTTTATAGCAAAACTCTAGTAGGTATAAAACATAACTCCATGTAATTAAATCAGCTGTACTCACTAAGTAATATATTTTTCCAAATATACTGTAACCATTTTGAAAGCAATAACTAAAATGCTAAAATATTTTTCTGACTACTTATGACTTTTTCAATAATATGCTATGCAAACAATAATAAAAACAAGAGGTATTTACAAACTGTTTTGCTATTTCTGTTGGTAAGTCTGCAGACATCACTTTGCCAGCTCTCCTGGGACAGTCTATTTTACAGCACAGAAATTTCTTACATTGTTCACAGAAAATGCATGTAGATTACACAGAAAATTAAAGGCACCATTACCAAGTGACAGTGCTTATGGTTTCCTAAATATAATCCAAGTATTAAATACACATGAAGAAATAAGGGAAAAATAGTATTATTTTAATATAATTAAGCCGAATAAATAAAACTAAGTTAAGCTAACTGAAGTAATATAATTCTGATATTTTCCAATTATAGTATCAGTTTGACACATGCAGGTACATGGAGAAGGAAGAGCCAAAAACCTACATCCGAGTCCGGTAACAAAGAACCACAATCTCTCAAAATACAGAATAAACAATAGCTAACAGAAAGCAAATCCAGCAATATCAAACAAATTGGTGTACATACTGAGAGAATACACACAATTTCATACTCCTTTCCCCAGTGTCACATTTGCTCACCTATTTTCTGTAAGATGCAAGGCTGTGGATTCCCAGAAATGGTACCCACGCCTAACAGCAACCCGAACACTTCCCTGCTGCCTGCTCAGACCATGAAAACCTGCCTTTGCTTGATCGCCTTCATGCAAAAATGTTCACTCACTCTCACAGATGTTGTGTATACCACAATATGGAGATGCTACATTAAACATTTTGACATCATCTGCAGTTGCGTCTGCTGGCTCAGATACCTCCAGCACTTTCTCTGACATCTTTAGTACTTCGGAAGTGTTGGAAAATAACAAATGGCATTCGTGCACATCTGCACTCTCCAAAAGGAGTCCAGAAAGCGGCCAAATAATTCAGCGATTCTTTTCAGCCATTTGGGAGGTTTTTCCTGCCAGCTTCGTATCACACAGTCAGCCACTGGCAACTTGACACACAGATGTCTGCGCTGGGAGTTGCGGTAGCGTTGGAAGCACCAGTTTGCTAACCGGTTTATTGACTCCTCAGCCCCAGTAAGCCACAGCCATGAGAATGGGGGCCACATTTGCCGCTGCTTGTTTGCAGTACACCGTACTGCAAGACCACTCACTGTTAACATAGTCTGGCAAAGCGTGATTAATTTTTTTTTCTTACAGTAAGGATGGTATACCTTGCCTTAAGACATTTTTCCCCCCCAGTACTTAAATGTCTTATGGCAGATTGCTATCCATCCTGCATTTGCTTTTATTTTGTGTGATATGCCATCTTGGAAGTTTGTTTTTACAGCAGCTTGTTTCCCTGCTCCTGGCAGCATTAATAATACATGCTAAGTTAACTGCTGCACCATATGGTTCCTGGCTTCTTTATCTCCGATTGTGCGAGTTATTTCTTTGCCACTTCGGTTTTTCGGTGTTTGCTTGTGATGAAGTTGCTTGGAAAGCAACCGACAATTTCATTTTCTAACACTATGTAAAGTTGTAGAATTGCAGTTGAACCAGCATTAAAAGCTTGTTGCTGCATTAAGAGACTCCATCCTAAACAACTGCACAAAGGGAAGACACATCCAAACCACTCGTGCCTGAATAAGGAAGGGTTTCTTTTTTTATTTTAAAGCGCTGTTAGTGAGAAACTGGAGGAAAAAAAGGATAAAAACGATTATCAATCTGCAGTTATCCTCCCAAAACAGGCACCGGCACAAGCTCCAGCGGCAGCAGGTCGGTCCCAAAGCACAGCTGCTGACTCGGCGCCCTACGGCACTTTACCTCCCCGAAGAGCTCCAAGTGCCCCTTTTCCCTCGTTCATTAGCGGCTCCCCCCGTCGGGGGGCACTCGGAGAGGAGCAGCAGGCTCCTGCCCGGGGCTGGGGACCCTCCTGGGCTCTGTCCCGGGGCTCAGCACACGAACCCCGACCGCTCCCTGCCGCTCCCCTCCAGCCCCTCACACCCGGGGCCGAGAAGTGCAGGAGCCCAGCGTGCTCCCAGCCCCGACGGCGGGCATGCAGCTAATGAAACCCCACCAAATAAGGCGATGGCGGCTGCCACCAGGGGAGGTGGGGGACAGCGGGGACACCGGCGATCCCTGAGAGCCCGTCCCGTACCCGGCGGGGCTGCTGAGAGGGCGCAACCGGCGTCACCCGGGGCGGCCACGCCGTGCCCTTCGGCGTCCAGCGCGAGCCCTCCTGCCCCCCTTCTTGCCTTCCTGCCCCCCTTCTCGCCCTCCGTCCCTCCTTCTCGCCCTCCTTCCCTCCCCAAGCCGCAGCCCGGAGCGCCTCCTCCGCGCCCCCGCCTGGGGCTTGACGGCAGCGGGGAGGAATGTGTTTCCGGGGCGGGGAGAGGGCGGCCGAGCGCGGACCTTCCCCTCCCTCCCCTTCCCTCCCTCCTCTCCCTTCCCCCGCCGCCCCGTCCGCCGGGCGCCCCCCCACACACCCCGGAGCGAGCTCGGAGGAGCGGAGGGCAGCCGGACGGGCGGACAGGACAGGACAGGACGGAGGGACGCGGAGGCAGGCAGGGCGTCCCGCCGTGCACAGCCCAGCCCAGCCCGCTCCCGGGACGCCGGGGCGCGGGGGGAGCCTCAGGCGGGCGGGCCGGAGCGCGCCCCCTGGCAGGAGCCTGCAGCGCCGCGGCCATGGCCGAGGTAGCGGGGGGACGGGGGTGGGAGCCCCGCGGCGGGGGGTGGGAGACCACCGGGAGGGGATCGGAGCCGGAGAGCCCCCGGGTGGGGGTCCGGGAGGGCTCCGGTGGCGGCGGGCGGGGGGCGCGGCTCCTCCCCGCCTGAGAGCCGCCTGGCCCCGGGAGCGGGGCGGGAAGGTGCCGGGCCCAGGCTGCGGCTCCTTCCTGTGGCGGCGGGACGGCGGCCTCAGGCCTCCCCGCCCGGTGGCCCTTTGTCCGCCCGGCCCCGGGAGGGATGCGGGAAGCTCACTTCGTGGCCGCCCCCCCCCCGGTGTCCGCAGCGCCCCGTGAAGTTGGAGACGCCCCCCCCCCCCCCCCTCCCCGAGGGGTGTCCGCCCTGCGGGACTGCCTGCATGGCGAAGGGGAAGGAGTGAGTGACAGGAGTGGGGCGATAAGGAGTGAGTCAGGGCAGGAATTTGGGTAGCTGTCTCGAGGTTTTGGGCCTGTCTGAAAGCCTCGAGTTGGAGGCGTGCGGGGTTGTTTGAATGGCTGCGGGGGCACAAAGCAGCGCTTGGGCTGCTCGCTGCCTTCGGCTCGGTGCCTTTTCTGCTGGCGCTGAGCCTTTGCTGTGTATAAGCTTGTTTCGGGGTGGAAGTGGGAATGGGAGGCCGCTGTATGCGATCCCTTTCACGTGGTGATTTCTGAAATGCCTTAAAACAATGAGAGCGACGCGTTTTGTCCAGTATTACTGCCTTCGTGTACCAGATGGTTGGGAGGAAGCGTGAAGGGATAGGAAATTCTTCCCTGACTCACTGTTAGGTCGCGTTTAGAGCCAATGTCAGATGTCTTCGTCTTATGGAATAAACGTCTGCTTGCCTGTTAGACTCATCAGGTAGTCTTCGTGACTGTATTTCTTTATCAAAAAAGTTGGACGTGAGTTCTTCATTTCTGCTGGATTTGTCCTTTGTATAATACAACGGAGCATTCATGCCAACACATGTGCACATACTTGTCGGGTGAAAATGTTGATTTTCTGGTGCATTTACCAGCTTGGTGCTGCAGTCCTGTTCATGCCAATGCACACAAAGCTTTAGGAGGAGGGATCATCTCCATTCAGATCAGTGAAACCGCTTGTGGCGAACGCTGAGCGTGTGCTTAGGTGTTGAAATGGAGAGGGGCTTCACGTGTGTGGAAACGGCTTTAGATAGTCTGCGCTCCTGGCACGTTCACTAGGTGATGGTGGTGGGGTGAGAAGAACCAGTTTGCTACTGTAAAATGAGATGACTTGATAGTAACTTCTTTTTTTCTTTTTAAAGAAGTGTTGTGCTACTAGAAGGACTTAAACTTGACAAATTAAGCAAAACTCTAAAAGTAGTGAAGACATTCATTGTCCATGTCCATCCCTGTGATGAAACTGATGATTCGTTGTCCTGTCACCAAAAAAAAAAAAAAATTTGCCTCTGGCAAATGATTAAGTAGCATTTTGCAAGCCTGCCTAAGGCTATATTTTTAAGGGTTGCAAAAACAGTGAGCCATTGGCAATAGGTAGGCAAGACGAGGCACGTTCATGATGAGAACACCTTCAACTTTTGTCCTTTTCAAAGATGTTCCGTGAAGTGGAAGGTGCAAACTCAACAGGCCTGGAGGACGGTATCTTACTGTAGTCAAAGTTGGAGCTGGTAAGTGCTGTTCCTGTTTGCCAGCCATGTGATAAATAACCAGTCTTACTTCAAAAATGAAGCGTCAGCAGTTACAAATCTGGTGTCCTTTCTGTGCAGCCAGGGAGACCATTTGGTTCTGGACACGCGTTTGTCCCATCTGCATAATGGTCCTAGTTGTGTCCGCCCTCGCGAGGGACAGATTCGGAGGGCTGCAAGTTTCTCTGGAATATTCATGAGCTTCTGATGTGAGTGCAGAATTGCAGTGTTTTGTCTTGTTGAGTTTAAGTGACTCGAGTGGTTAATCTTCTGCCACTTCCTTTGGGAAGTGATTCCCACAGCTGAATGCAAACTGTCCGGAAACTTTTCCTGCTGTTCTTTCTTCCTGATTCATGTTCTCATCCCCCTGCTCTTAGCCATGCTCCCCGTACTTCTCTCAGGGTAGATCTGCTGTCATGCAGTTTTAAAAAGAGCACGTTTGCTACAGCTCAGGAAGTAGTAACTTGGGCAGTAGCAGGACCAGCTCAGAGAGTGACACAGCCGCGGGGCTGACGCATGCTGTTGCCCCGAATATAGTTCCCTCTCTGCCTTTGGTAGGAGTGCTTCAACTTGCCCATAAGCAGTTGTCATGCCCACCTTCCACTGCTCTTGATTTAGACGAGGGGTGTGGTGCACATGTGCCCCTTGGTGAAACCTGAGGACCAGCCTGTTACGGACCGCATGGCTCTCCGCGGCAGCGCGGCCTTCAGAAACCGTCCTGATGGTGGCTGCAGCACGACTGCTGTTAAGGACAGCTGAAGTACCTGCTTGGTGATGGGACCTTTTTTGTAAGCCGTCAAAGGCTGTGCTTTTGGAACAGGCTCCCCTAGATGTTGCTCTTTCTCCTCTAGTAGCGGACATGGAGGTGAGCTCCTGCAGGAGAAGTAAATGCAGACCCATGCATGATGCCTGGCACAGCCTCAGTGCATGTCACCGCTGCAGGTAGGGCGCAGATGCCCTCCGTTCCCTGCTAGCTGAGAGAAAATGTTGCCCCCAGTATGTGGTCTCAGGAGTGATTTTTTTTGGGGAAAGAGCAGAGGCAGAATGGACGTTTTCTGGCAGTTGATGGGCCCTACCTCCCCATCCCAGCCACCCCTTTCCAAATACTTTTTGTACCTCTTCCATGTGAGAGCTGCTGTTGCAAGCAGTCAGACCTTGCAAAACTGCAATTAAAACAGGCATTTTTAAATATTATTATTATTTTTTAAATCAATGTTAATTAAGTATGGCAAGTTAACTGGCGTTAAGATTCATCGTGCCTTCTCAGATGGCGCTTGGAAGGGCGTTAGTTAGACCTGGAAGAGGAATCCAGGCTTGGCAGTAGCGGAGCCTGTTCTGCTGTCATTTTCTTTTCTGGAATTTCAAGTGATGTATGTATTTGTATATTTTATAGGTTGACTGTTCTCCTTGGCAAACTTATTTTTAGAAACTGCAGTGAGCCCTCTGAGAGGGAATCCTTGTTGGAATGCCTTTTTTTCTTTTTTAAGCTTCTCAGGATCTACTGGTAGAGGTGATAAAGCAATTACATAAATTAAATAATTCTTTAAAATGCAATTAGGGCAACTTGTAGTTAGATTTTTTTTATTGTCATTTTAAAAGTACTTACCAGTTTGTGTGCTATTTCCCTTTGACTAAGTTTTTATGCCATCTACCACATTCTGTGCCCCCGTAGAAATTTGCCTGTCTCTCAGTAGCAGAAAGCTCAGAATTAGCTCTGTACTTTCCTGCCTCTCATATCCCATCTCATATATTGCTAATTATGCACTCGCGTCTACTCTGCCTTGCTTTGAAGACACTTCATAACAGTAGAGTTCTTGTTAGGAGCTTTAACATTGCTGCTCTGGTGTATATGTGCATTGGGATTTTTTACACGAGGATGTGCATCTTAAGGCTTTACAGGAAAATGAGTCTTTAGCCTAGTGGAGGCTTAGCTGGTATTTCTGAAGAGGGTCTGGATTATTTTTTAAGAGGGGGGTGTCAGAGAGTCACAAAACAGCAGATGAACACGTTCTGCAGCGTGATCTCCTGGTCAGATGTTGGCAGTATCGTGCCCAGATTTAAGGCTCCTTTTGTGACAAAAAGTTGAAATTAGTTGGTTAATTAATTGATGTTGTCACGTACTGGCCAATATAATCTATTTTTTTTCTGTGTAGTTCTTTCTGTGTTGCTCTGTTTTGTTACATATTGTGTTGTAAACCTTCTGAATAAAGGCTGATGTTACTTGCTGTGCAGTAACCACAGCTGACCACAGTATTGACCAGTGTCTGTGCGTTGTCATAGTTATGGACATACTGGGGTAGCCTACAGAGTCTTTTTCATGTTTACCCAGAAATGGAAAGACAAATTCTACTTTTTTTTTTTTTTTTTTTCTTCCCCAGTTTGTCCTCCATGGGCATGGCCTGGTAACCTAAACTTGAAATTTTAAGTCAGGGTAGATTTCCAGTAAGACCTTTCTCTAAATTTGCTTCTTTCCCCCCAAGTGGATGAGTAGTGTAAGTACCAGAAAAAAGTATATACAACTTAATTGTGAGAAAACAACATGTGCTTTGGCTGTATGAGCTTCTAGTCTGATGTAAAACATGTATCAGCTTGCTTAGTAGATTATTTTGGAAATGTCATGCAGAGAAAATGAAAATTCTGACTTCTGTGAATAGAAAATAAGACAACAAGCATCTCACTGGCATCACTTAATAGTACAGTTGTGTTTTTCAGTATTAAGGGTGTTCTCTGTAGAAGAATATTGTTACTAAACATACTGTATTTTTGTAATAACCACCTTTTACTTTTCTATTCTTAAACCAATTAGAGTGATTCTGTGGGCTTCCTAGGGTATTTTATTGTCCCATTAACAGTTTGAAGATGTTTTAAATCCGCAGAGATGGTGAAGTCAGTAATTTAGTACAAATTTCGCGCATAACCAAACAAATGCACAAAAGCAGCTTGGCGAGACTATAATATCAACATTTACTTTGGGGAAAGGTGATGGAATTCCTACCTGACCTATAATCCTCTTTGGGACGTCACTGAATAAAAGCTATTTTGTATATTAGAAGGATCCTTTTGTCTATGTCTTTCTTAATTTCTCTTTACAGTCAGCTGCAAAAAGGGTTATGAAATATGTTTTCTGTCTTAAAAGCTCTTTCATGTGCTTTTTCTTTTCCAACAGCAGCAGTGAAATATCATTAGTATTCTTGTGGTTTTTATTAGAGGGGAGAGTTTTGAGTAACAAAATTGAGGCTGGAATCTTAACTTTGTTATTGCTAGGAAGAGCTAAGAAGAGTTTGGTGTTTTCTCACCATCGTTTTCATTCTTTTCACTTTCTCAGAGAAAAACGTCACATGTCTCTGATAAATTAATGTAGTTCTCAAGTTCTGCCAACAAACCATTAGTTTTCTGTCTATAGATGTTTTCCCTAAACCTCTAATTTGTGAGACCACATTTAACTGCACATTCTTCTTAAAATGCTCAAATGCTTAGAAGCTGTAACAAGTTCGATATAGTATTTTCCCCTTAAAAAAATCAACATAATATTTGCAGTTTGTTTATGATACGTGTTTTGTACAAGATTGCTTGTGCTCAACTTAGTCCTAGCTTTGACTTCACTTAGTTTTAACTTCTGCTGTCGATAGTTTCTAGTGTATGAGCAGGAAGGAGAGCCATCATTTATATGGACTTGTATGAAAGTGTAGACTTCTGTGTAGTATCTATACTATGTACAAGTACTCACATGTAATTAATTTTCTGTTATGACTATAAACAAATAATTTTCTTTTTATGTGTAGAACTGTACAGGTAATGGCACTTTTGATGTGGAAGCTGAACTGAAAAAGTGAAAGTACCTTCTTTTCTCGTTCCTTGCGGTAAAATGAAAAACAGTAATTATATATATTGGGCTAAACTGAAACAATGAAATCACCCTCATGCGAAAATGACTGATTTGTGGTTATTTAAAAGAGAAGAAAAATAATTGGATTAGATCAATTTAGAAAGAGTCAGCATTTCATTTAGGAAATGGTGATTCTTGTAAGTCAAAGGCAGTATCTTGGCTATTACGTGTATTAATCCCCGAAATCGTGTTTTTGAAAAAGAAACCTGCTGCTGAGCTCTCTGGTTTGGTACAACCTTGACCTTGAAGTAAGTGTTGAGATAAGGACGTGGGGCTGTTCAGTTTTGCAAAGGGAGAAAATAATAAATCAGGAGAATCAGGCGTTGCACGGTTTGTTAATTTTCGTTGAGGGAGCTGCAGTTCGTTGTGTCTTACTGGGGTGCAGCAGGCTGGCTGCGGGGGAAGCCCTTCGGTTTGGTGCCTTTGCATGGGGCAGCCTGCCATGGCCTTACCCTGTCCCAACGTGGGGGCCCGTGCCGCTCTCTGCCGGTGAGCTGTGCAGTAATGTGGGTTATCATGAACCTAGTAGGAGCTGCAGGACATCACTTGAAGGGCCTGGTGTTGGGGCATTTTGGCCAGCATCCTCTGCAGCTTCAGTTGCCCAAGTATTAAATCGGGCAACACCCACGCTCTGCCGAGCCCCTCAGCTATCTGCTTTTACTGATCTTAGATTCAGGCTTTTGTGTGAAGATGAGAGCAGGTGAAAGGAAGGACTGTTTTTGAAGTAAAGATAAATACAAACGACTGCAATTTTTTTGATGTTAAATATAAAGCACTCTCCAAAGGATCAAGAGGTGACGCGTCTCAGTAGTTGGTTGTGATTAAAATTGCATCAAATTCTCCATCAGGATGAGTTGCTATGTTATTACAGCATCTTTAATAGTAGAATGGCTGAAAACTTTGCACTTGTCCTTTCAAGAAGTGAAACGCACCTTCTTCTGATGATAAAAAGAAGAAATGAGGTAGTTTTTATTAGCACGATACACAAGATCAACCAGTGTAAGTAAGGTTGATTATTTGCTGCCTTTGAAACAGTGTTTTCTGGCTGTTTTTTTCTCTTTTTGGACTGAAATTTTGTTTTAGTGATGGCCATGAGAGAAAGTCAGGAATTACAGTCTATGAAGTTTCTTTTGTGTTTTTGCAAGCTTGTATTTAGTATATGTTAATGTGCCTGATTTCTGGTGTTAGTTGAAGATTGTCCAGATGCTGAGAGTAGTACTGTAGCTGATT